>NC_057865.1:6337500-6570000 GCF_019393635.1 Dromiciops gliroides | reverse complement strand
ATAGGTGATGGCTTGCCAATCTCTGTCCCCATGCCTAGAATTCACTCCCTCTCAGCTCAGATACTGCCTTCTGCAACAGGAAGCCTCCCCCCTGCCACCCCAGCATCCCGTGCCCACCGTGCCCTGCAGTCTGTCTGCAAAGTGCCTTCCTCTTTATAGAGCCACACCTCTTCTCCCCTTGTGCTCTTCACAGGTTTGAGGCATTGGGGGCTTCAGGGGCCTCTGTGTAGTAGGAGGGAGCACTGGTTCTCTGTCTGGAGGGAAAGGGTCGAGACTTCTGCCCAGGAGGTCTGGTCTGGGAGGATGATTCGGGAAAGGGCCCTAGGTGTAATGAGGGCGAGAGGGGCAGAGGGATGAGAGGAGAGACGGGTGGGTCCTGAGCGCAGACTCCTCTGCCCAGGAGGTCCAGCCTGAGAGAGAGCGGAGGGTGGGGGGAGGTGGAATGATGGCAGGAGGTGTTGAGAGGAGGGACTGGCGTAGGGAAGGAAGGTGGGATGTGCTAGTGGAATTTTCTGTCGCCTGTTTGCCTGGCGACAAATCAGGTCTATTTGTAATAGTCACCCAGGAAACACTCTATTAGGTGCCTGGCACACAGTAGGACCTTGGCAAATGCGAGTTTATGGAATGATTGATGAGCGTGAAAGAGCTTTGCAGACCTTGGAGCCATAAACACATGTCCTGTTACTTGGAACATAATGGGTGGCGGACAGAACAAGATTTATTTCCGCCTTTCCAAGGAATAGCAGAGACGCAGCACCCGAGAGCGATTTATGTGTTTGTAGACAATGAGTCAGACTAACAGGGAACTAAAATTATCTCTAGAGTTTGCACAAATTGTTGAAAAAAATCTCACCCTTTCCAGGAGCTCGGAGCCAGCTTCAAGCAGGTAAATCATTGTGCTTTACTTGTTTTCAGCTGTGCCTGACTCTTCATGACCCCTTTTGGGGTTTTCTCGGCAGAGACACTGGAGTGTTTTGCCATTTCCTTCTCCAGCTCCTTTGACAGAAGAGGAAACTTGGGTAAACAGGGTTGTGACTTGCCCAGGGTCACACAGCTAGTAAGTGTCTGAAGCCAGATTTGAACTCATGTCTTCCTGACTCCAGGCCCGGCACTCTATCTGCTGCACTACCTGACTGCTCGAAGTAAATAATAAGGCCACAGAAAGGCTGGTGGTACCTCTGGAAGGAGTCTGTGAGCCCAGCTGATTTGTTTTACAGATCAGGAAACTGAGGGCAGAGTGATGGAGATTTGCCCAGATGGCCCAGGTGGTGAATGGCAGGACTGAGATTCAGACTCAGGTTCTGCCTTCTCATCTAGCCCCTTGTTAAACTTGATGGGAAAGTTCTGCAGCATCTGAGCAGGTGGCTGGGCTCCCTGGGAAGTCTCATCCTTGCTCCTCCTATGAGAAGATGACCTCTCTCAGTAGCAATGGTGGGCCAGAGAGTTTATGATGATGCCAGTGGAGGCCATGCAAGATGGACACCAGAGGACGGAAGGGGTGGGCATCCACTCTGCTGCTGCCCTGTGGGCCTCTCCCTCAGCCTCCTCATTCCCCTGCACATGGTGACCTTGCCATAGGCTAACAGGCATCCTTGGCACTCAGGAAGGAAGGAGGGTCACTGGTCTGTGAGGTGCCAAAATGTGAGGACAACACTTTTGTGATTTTCCTTTGGAATGTTAAGTTACTTCTTTTCAAAAACTTCCATTGCTCATTTGATTGACAGGGTTTTTGTTTTACATTTTCATTTAAGTATTGGAGGGAGGATAATAAGTGCTATTCAGAGTAATTGAGCCCAGTTCAGGTGACAGCACCTCTTCAGGATTCAGGAGAAACCCTTTGCAGGCAGGCCCGCTTGACTTTGTCTTTGTGACCCCAGCACCCACTATGTGTTCAGCACATAGTAGGTGCAGAATGTTTCCAAATGGGAGGGTCTCTAAGAGAGCTTTCTGTTGAGTTGAAACATACATATGCATACATATACACATGCATATACACATGCATGCATGCATACATTACATTACTTATGTATGTGTGTGTGTATTTTTTTTGTTCTGCACCAGAAATTCTTGTCTGGAGAGGTCTCTGTCCTTCCTCTATCACTCCTGTGTTGGCTTCCTCACCTGGGAACAACCCCCAGCTAACCTGTTCCCAGGTGGGTAAAGTTCTTTAGTGTAGGGCTGTCGATTTAGACTTGGAAGGTGTCTCAGGCTGCATGGCCTAGTCCCTTCATTTTACAGATGAGGAAATCGAGTCCTCAAGAGGTTAAGTCAAAGGTCATAGCAAATAGAACATTTGTCATTTGAACCTGCGTTCTCTGACACCCCAGCCAGGGTTCCTTCAAGGAAAGGTCCTCAGGGGCCATGTGTTCTAGCCTCCTTTTGCACATGAGGAAACAGGCCCAGTCTGGGGAGCGATCTTCCCAAGGTCACTCAGCCTGGGAATGGCTCCTCTGGCTGACCGTCAGCAGACTTGCTGTCTGTTGCAGCCTGGAGAACAAGGCGAATGAGCTTGGGCCTCTCTGAGGAGCCTTGAGTGCTAGAAATGCTGAATGGACAGGGCTGCTGGAGTTGGAGAGGCTATGGTCAGCTAGTGGCTGTGCCTGCTGGAGGCTTTACAAGGGCTGGCTCCCTCTGTTGATTGGCTTTTTCTGGGTCTAGTCACCTTTGCTGACACCAGGGGCCAAGAGATCGAGCCGGGCACCAGAGCAGAGTCCTCTAGCTCGAGACCCTGCCCCTGCTAATTTGGGTAACATGATGGGAAGGTGTGTGGCCTTCTCCTCTCCCCAGAGCAGCTGGACACAGCTTAGGCCCCCTCTCACTTCACTGAGCAGCAGGTGGAGGGGGGAGGGAGGGAGGGCCTGGTGACTGACAGTGTCCTGCACCCATCCCCCTCCCTGGCATCCCTGGCCAAGGGAAACCACCTGTTTCTGCTTGTTACCTGCCTGGCACTGCGGGCCAGAGCTGTCCAAAATTCCTGAGCTTTCTCCTGTTGGACTCAGCACTCGGTGCTTAGCCTGTCTGGTGCAGAGTAGGAGCTTACTCAGTTTTATTGACTGGCTGACTTCTTGGGCCCCCACTGAGCCTGACCTAGAACATCCAACCTCAGGTGATCAGTGCTCTTCTGTTCTCACACCTGGGACTTGTGGCCTGGTCTGGATTGCTGGACACTTCCCAAGGTTGAGGTTTTTCACCATGGATTTCTTTTTCTGGTCCTTCTTGTAAAGCTCTGGCTCTGAATTTGGGGAATGCCATCCTGGACCAGGGCGAGGGAAGCCCTGCCGACCTTGGGAGGCAGCCAACTTCTCCTCCTTCCCATCCGGGATTTTCCTTGGAGAGTCTGTTCTGACTCCTGTCTCCACATATGGTGGGTTCTCTTTGCTTAGTTGGGTTCCATTATTTCCATGTAGACTTCCTTGAAACCCTTTGAAGAAAACTGACAAACATTCCTCAAGCTAAGCTTGGAAATCCCAGAGATTCATGGGTTCATTGGAGAGAAAGTAGGGGTGCTGTCCCTAGGGCCTTGATGCCTGCCAGACATCAGATGGCTCACTTAAAGAGGTAAACTGGCCAGTTGTTGTATCTTGATAGTTCAACAGGGGACTGCAGGGTGGGAGAATGGAGAGGGGGGAAGAGACAGGAAAATCGATTCCAGTCCATTCAGTGAGCATTTATTAATTGCCACCTGTGTGTAGCCATTGTGCTAGGGGCTAAGTATAGACAGTGAAAAACAAAACAGTTTTTGTCCTCAGGGAGTTTACACTGTTGGGCACTCTGCTGTCTCATTGAATAGAGACAGACCCAAAGACAGGAAGACCTGGTTTCAGATAAGTTATCAGTTACTAGCTGTGTGATCCTGAGCAAATCGCTTAAGAGCTCTGTGCCTCAGTTTCTACATCAGTAGCTCCTCTCTCTGAAGGTTGTTGTGACGATCATTTAAAGAGAATGTTTGTAATGGGAGTGATCATTTAAAGAGAATGTTTGTAATGGGAGTGGAGAATGTTAGAGTGCTGTGTTGATGCTGGCTAGCTATTCAGATGTTGTGATGGTGGCCATGGGGAGCAGGAAATACAAATAATTTCCAGGAGGGAGGGGCCTGGAAAAAAGTCCCCAGGGGCATTTGGCCCTTGAGTTGGGGGTTCCAAAGGGATGGTGGGAGGAGAGAGGGCATGGCACCCAAGGGGAGCAGCCTCTGCAGAGGAGAGCAGTGGGGTGAGCCCGGCTGTTAAAGGCTCATGGTTGTGGCCTTGGGGGCCCTGGTAGTGTCCTGAGCACACGTGTCCTTTTGGGGTCTTGATTGTGGGCAGCTTTGTGGAAGATGGACCAGAGCAGAGAAAGGCTAGAAAGCAAGGAAGTCAGGAAGTGTGCTTCCATCCCTTGGAACCTGTCCCAGAGGGAAAAGGCCCCCTCACCCTCCATCCCTGCTGGAGGTCTTTGCCATCTTGGCTCTTCCACTCATCCTGACGCCCCACTGCTCGCTTCCAGCGATTCTGTCTGTGGAGAAGGAAACAGAGGGGTGCTTCGGGTCGTTCTCTTTGAGGGTCTCCCTAGGCAGGCTGAGGCTTCTTTCTGACCCTGCCTGAGTCCTCTCTAGCTCATATTTCACACATGCCTCTCAAACGTCCATCCTGGGCTCCTCCTCTCTGTGGCCTAGCAACCCTTGGCACAGACGGTGCTCATTCTGGGATCACTGCCGGCTCATTTCTCTCCCCATCCGAACCCTTCAGCCTAAAGATGATGGGGGGAGAGAATCCTGGCCATCCTGAGCAGCTCAGCCCCGTCCTGCTCCCCCTCTCTGCTGTTCAGCTGGAGAAGGGGACAAGGTACCAGCTTCCTGGCCGGCATCCCTTTAAGAAATGTGCCCTGCCCTAGTCATCAGCCTCCCCGGCCACATGCGCGTACTCCCCTTGTCCTGGGGCCCATCCATGGAGCTAGGGTGGGTCATCTCCGGTTTTTCTAAGAAATCTCCAGTTACAGTAAGTGGCCAGGCCCAGTGATTTGATTTGAGGATTGGGAGCCCAGTCTGGATTTACTCTTGGTGCATTAACCCAGGCCCGATGGACAGCGGCTGCATTTTAAGTCTGTAATGGGCAGCTCTAGGCTGCCTTAAACCAATCCCATCAGCTTTCCCCAAGCCTGATTGATCCCCGGTCTCCCCCTCCCAAGGCCTGGGAACACAGCTGTCCATGAATGGGCTCAGCTCAGCCTGGCAGTTCATTCATAAAATGGAGCCTGCAAGGAAAGGGAAAAACAACCCCCCAGCCACCAGGAGCCGGGAATGTCCATTTATCCTGAGCTGGAGGGTGTAGTGTTTCATCAGCTGTTGCCTCCTCCCATTGGCCAGGCCGGCCTGTAACCTGAGCCCTGCTGGCCTCCCAGGGTACAGTGAATGAGCCCAGAACAGGAACTGGTCGGTCTGAATTCCATTCAAATACTGCTCTGGCCCATTGGGCCAACATGGGGCTTGTGGGGGCAAGGAGAGGCGACAGAGAGGGCCGGAGACTGAGCGCCTGCGTGGCTGTCTGCCTGCCTTGTGACTGCGCAGAAAAGCCCCTTGTCTTGGGGTTTTCCGAGCCATGCTTCAACAAACCCGAAAGCATTCAGGCCACTTGGTGTGGTGGATGAAAGGCTGGCATGCTGGGAGTCAGGAGGGCCTGGCCTCCTTAAGCCTTAGTTTCCAGCATGATGCGTGTTGTAGGTTTTCTGGTCTGGTTTGGTTTCAGATCCCAGGCTGCCATCTCATTGGAGTGGGGGACTCCTCACTGGACAAATTCCCCACACTGAGTCATAACTGCAGCTTTTCTGGGAAGTACAGTCCTGGAGCTGCTTGGAACCCTGAGAGGCAGGCTCAGCGATGCCCATTCTCTCCATGACCACTTGTAGAATGAGGGGGGTGTCTGAAGGGGCTCCAAGATCCCACCCAGCTCCAGACTATGGAATTTGGTCAGGAGGGTGCACTGGATTTGGGAGCACATCTCCAAACGTTTCCACTCAAAGGAAGAATGACTTAATCCAGGGTATTTTCCAAGAATGTCTTTGGCTCAGTGGGGTCAGTGATAATTAGTGCTAATTGAGATATTTGTTGGTACTAGAGAGGGAATCCTAGCTGGACAATGAATGGGAATGTCTCCTTCATTATATCTGGCTTACAATGGGGGTCCCATTGTCGAGATGAATCAAACTGAGCACACACACACACACACACACACACACACACCCCTCCCCTTCCCCTCCATGATCCAGAGAGCTCTGTTGGGGAAGTCCAGTGGGGCCCCCTTCCTGGGCAGCAGATGGACAGCTGGGAAGCTGGGCTGTTCATGCATGCTGCCCCCTCAGGGTGATGTCACCTTGGCCTCCATTGGCCAGCTTCTGTCTCCTGAGGAGACAAGGGGCCACTCTGCTCTCTGTCCCTTTGTGAAAAGATCCTGGTGGCCTACTTCCATTAGGCTACATGTGGCATCAATTCCATCAGCTTCACTGTATGGAAAATAGTAAAAATCTCCAATAAACAAATCAGTTCAGATTTACATGACCTATTAGGATTTGTCAAGCACCCCGCAAACCTGAGCCCTTCCGCTCCCTACATGGGGAAGGACTGAGTAGGTCACAGGAGGGGAGAAGCTCCCCGCGATCCCACTGTGGAGTTACCACAGAGACAACACTGTGCTGTTGGACCAGATAACAAAGTTATGGGAAGCTGTTTATTAGGGTTATTAATGTTGAAAGCAGATAGCACAGCAGAGATGAATGTGCTTGGGTTAAGGGGAGGTGGGAGGCAGGAGAGGCCTTCTGGTGTGATGTAACCAACAGAAAACCTCTGGCTCCATCCCAGCTCGAGCCCAGTCTGTGAGCATCGAAGGGTAAAAGATAAGCCTTAAACCAAGAAGCACAAACCCCTCAGACTCAACTTTTCACGAACTGATTGTTGTTGGCTCAAGTGCTAGATTGTTAATGATTTCTGGTCTTTTTCCCAAACCCTTGTAAAATGCACAAAGTGCTAAGACATTGCCCCTTTCAGGACATGATTCTCTTATGTTTTTCTCCTTCCAACTGATTAACTTTGGACTTGAGAGCATCAAAACTTTGTGACTCTGCCCACCTGGGACATGCTTCAGACCAACAGGGCATCCCCTTGTCCTGAAGGCACTAGCGGCCATCCATACTACCCAGAGGCTCTTGAGAAGGAGCTTGTGTGATAAACTCGAGAGATGAAAGGGTGTTTGGTGTGGGGCAATAGTGAACACACCGAGATCGGAGTTCTAATGTGACCTTTGCCCATTAACAGCTGTGCAGCCAGGAGCGACTCAGGCAGTAAGCTTTGTGACCCCTGCTTTCCTCATCTGGGAAACTAGAATAATTGATCAGCAGTAAAACTGTTATTCCTGACTCCAGTGAGATAAGTAGAGAAATGCTTTTTAGACTTCAAAGCTCTCTCCCTCCTTCTGGCTTGCGCCCGGCATACCCAATGGGCCCTGGTCCTGTTGGAGCTGAACTAGAAAAGAGGTCTCTTCATGGCATGATTCTTCACCTGCAGTCTGTCGACCTTCTTTCTTCCTTTCTTTCTTCCTTTTTTTCTTTCTTTCTTTCTTTCTTTCTTCCTTTTTTTCTTTCTTTCTTTCTTTCTTTCTTTCTTTCTTTCTTTCTTTCTTTCTTTCTTTCTTTCTTTCTTTCTTTCTTTCTTTCTTTCTTTCTTTCTTCCTTTCTTCCTTTCTTCCTTCCTTCCTTCCTTCCTTCCTTCCTTCCTTCCTTCCTTCCTTCCTTCCTTCCTTCCTTCCTTCCTTCCTTCCTTCCTTCCTTCCTTCCTTCCTTCCTTCCTTTCTTTCTTTCTTTCTTTCTTTCTTTCTTTCTTTCTTTGTTAGTTTATTTATTTATTTATTTAATTTTGGTTGGGCAATGAGGGTTAAGTGACTTGTCAATGGTCACACAGCTAGTAAGTGTCAGGTGTGTGAGGCTGAATTTGAACTCAGGTACTCCTGAATCCAGGGCCACTGTACCATCTAGCTGCCTCCGGGTCTGTCGACTTTAAAAAAAAGAGATGTTGTTTAGTCATTTTTTGGTCTTGTCTGACTCTCCAAGACCCCATTTGGTGTTTTCTTGGCAGAGATACTGGAGTGGTTTGCTATTTCCTTCTCCAGATCAATTGACAGATGAGGAAACTGAGGCAAACAAAGTGAAGCGACTTGCCCAGGGTCTCCTTGCTAGTAAGTGTCTGAGGCTGGATTTGAAATTAGGTCTTCGCGACTCCAGGCTGGGTGCTCTATGCCCTGTGCCACTTAGCTGTCTCCTAAGTGTGTTTGTATGTGTGTGTGTCTATAAGTTTATATATATATGTATATATATATACACACATATATTTCAGCATTTATATATATTTATACACATACACATACATATATGTATTTATATTTCAGCACATTTTTTTTCATTTACAGTCATATGTATTTTGTGTTATGCATTTACAAACATGATTCTGAGAAGGGACCCATTGGCCTCACCAACCTGATGGCCACAAAGACCGAGGGAAGGTTTAGAATCCCTGGCACCCGGTAGCCTTTTTGTTCCTGCTGTTGACCCCAGAGAGGTGGGTGGCCTTCTGGGATACCATCCCCTTGAAGAGATGATCTTGGAGTGTCGTCTTGCTCCTGCACACTCGGTCCATTTAGAAAGTTAAAGCAGTGCCAGTACCCTTCTCATAAATATTTGTGCCAGTCCAGGCAACCATGGGCAGCATGAAGGGATGCTCTGGTAATCCCTGACATTTATACAGGGCTCTGAAGTTTGCAAAGGGCTTTAGCTGCATTCGGCTGCTTAAGCCTCACAACAAACCAGTGAGGCAGACAAAGCAGTTGTTATTAGTCCCATTTTACTGTTGAGGAAACTGAGGCTCAGAGAAATTAAGTGACTTCATTCGCTGGAGTCAGAAGTGGGTTAAACCCAGATCTTCTTGATTCCAGGCTAAGTGCTCTACCCATTATGCAAAGGTGCTTTGTTTCTAGACAGGTATTTTCTGGGGTGAGTTGTGGTTCAGGCACTGAGAGAGAAAAAGGAATCCTTCAAGGCTGTTAAATGAGGCTTATAGGAATCAATATTTATAAAGCCCTTCCCTTGCATTAAGAAAAGCAATCACATGTCCAAGAAGGGGATGAGGGCAATGGGGCTAGACTGAAGTTCATATGCAGCATCCCTGGGGGGGTGGGGTGGGGCAGGGGGTTACAGATCCTAATGGCCTAACCATTTTCGCTCTGACAGGAGCTCATGTTTGACACAGCAGAGAATTTGGGTCTTGAGCCCTCAGGCCATGAGTACCATCCCTGGGCCCAACCCTCAACGATCAGACAGGGCTTTTGTAGCTCTGCCGTTAGAGTTGACTTAGCTGGTAGTGAAGATGTTTTCTATTTATTCTGAACCCAATCAGGGCTTCTTTAAGGAGCTTCAGGCTTGGTGGGGCCCAGAGTATCTGTTCGCCCCCGCTGAGCCCTTGGGCACAAATTGGAGGCTCTAAGAAAGCCCTGAAGCCCAAGGGAGGATCCCTGGGACTTCGTGCTTTGTCTCACTGAGCCACAAAGAATAGGCCAAGGAATGGGGAGCCAGCATCCTGCCTCTGACTCCCCCTTCTACGTGCACGCATGAAGCTTTAGTAAGCATGGACACATTTGTGACAGCAGAGGAGGAGGCTGAGCAGAGCCGGGCGGGGGTGGGGTGGGGAGAATCTCTTGCACATTCAGTCTACTGGAAAGACAGCACTGCTGGCTGCTTTGAATGTGTGTGTGTGTGTGCAGGTAGCTCTGTATCACTGGCCAGCTCTTCTGTGACAAGGAGAGCTTCGTGATGCTCAGCTCAGCCTCTCTGGGTTGGGGTTGGCTCAGTGGGCAGGGGAGTGAGAGCCACACATAGACCTAGTCACTCACATGCCCTCTTTAGAATGATGATGCTCCCCCATTTCCATGTGCCAAGGTTTATTGCTGCAAGACAGTGGTGTCCAACTCAAATAGAAACGGGGATAGAGATTCCAGTGGGCCTTATATTGACTTAGACAATCACTTATTAAAATCATGCTCGACTATGTTTGCATTTCTTTTGTTAAATATTTCCCGGTTACTTTTTGTTCTGGTTCAACCACACTTTGAAATATTGGGGGCTGCTGGTCGCAAGTTTGACACCTCAGCTGTACCAGGTGGCATGACCCAGACATACATTTTCTGTAACTTCTTTTTTTAAATTTTTAAATATTTTTAAAGTAATAACCATTTTTTTATTTATACTTTGGGGTTCCAATTTTTATCTCTCATTCCCTCCCTTCCTTCCCCCTTGCCTGAGATGTGTAATGATTGTAATGACGCCACCTGCTGAAGACTTACTGTAGAAAAGCTCCACCATGAGGAGAAGGTCTCTGAGGGCAAGACCATGCGTCTTTTCTTTGGTGTCAGGAAGTGACATTTGTGGGAGGAAGAAGGGGGAGGCTGGCGCTCTGACTCGCTCTTTCCTGAGGACTCTGGTGGAGAAGGGAGCTAGAAATGTGCTCTCCCTTTAATAGATAGGAATCTAGGCCTTTCTCTCTCTCTTTACCAAATTCTTATTCTCCTTAGTAAATGTTTAAAAGTCTAACTCTTGCGAAAACTTATAATTTATCAGCGACCACTCATTAGATATTTTAGACAGACTAGCTAGAATTTTAGCCCTAACAGATGGTAAGCAATCAGATATAGGTTATACATGTTCAATTATGTAATACTTTACCATGTTGATTAAAAGATTAAAAGAAAAAAAAATGAAAGAAAGTGAAAAACAGAATGCTTCAGTCTGTTCCATCAGTATCAGTTTTTTCTCTGGTGGTGGATGGTATGTTTCATCGACAGTCCTTGGAAATTGTCTTGGATCATTGTATTGTTGAGAATAGTTAAGTAGTTCACAGTTCTTCATCAAACAATATTGCTGTCTCTGTGCACAACATTCTCTTGCTTCTGCTCTCTGCACTATACAGCTATAACTTTTAAAAATTATAATTTAATGCAAACATCTTTCCCATTCTTCAGGCCAGACATGAAGTTATACACATAGATGTAGAGATAGGTGGAGAGATGAGTGGCGGGATGGATAGACAAATAATAATTATGATTATTGCTGGTATTTACACAGCACCTTAAGTGTCTGAAAAATGTTTTACATCCATTATCTAATTCAGATAGATGGATTCAGGGATCATGGGATGATAGATGGAGAGATATTTGAGTAGTTGAATTGGATACATGGATTGATAGCCATCGAACATGCTGATCCAGACAGTGAATGAATGAATGAATGAATGAATGAATGAAATGAAATATGAAGTATGACTGTGGGCTCTGCTCCGACATACAAGTACAGAATCACACTGTCCTTTCTCTATTGTAAGAAGCTTACATTCTAATAAGGGAGACCATACAAGTTGGGGATATTTGTCATTTGAGGATAGTGTCGATAAGAAATAAGGAGTTAATTATGGATTTAATTAATCTTATTTTGAGGTTTCCTTCTTCCTTGTCCTTTTAAAAAAAATTAGAAATTAGACTTCCTAAAAACTCTGCTATTGCATGGGTGTGTGTGTGTGTGTGTGTGTGTGTGTGTGTGTGTGTGTGTGTGTGAGAGTGTGTGTGACAGACAGCGAAGTTCAGGTTTCAAGACATGTCTTGAGAACCTACTTGTCTATCCCAAACCCCCTCTCTTCTATTCCAATGACTTAATCAAAAGAAAATGCCCATCTTCAGTGTGTGCGACAAAAGGTTTTCTTTTGAAGCAGCTGCTGAACCAGTTAAAATACTTGGGAGCACTTAGTCCAATGTCAAGCGGCCAGGCCAAATTTCATTGGCTGAATTTTTGATTCGATAAGGTAGACTTGAAAGCAGCAGGCAATTTAATTAGCTGTAATTCTTCTGGGCAAGTCATTACTTTGATGAATTTCAGAGCAATGTTTATGGCTCCTAATTAACCATGTTAGTCATTTGATTGAATAATCACTTTGGAAATGTTTCTACAATCTGATTAGAGTCTGACCCACTCTGAGAGTCATAAATTAACTGATCACACTTTAAAATAACAAGACTAGTTACTTCATGACAGATAAACTCTCCTTCAGTCCATTTTTCCGTCCTCTCTGGGCCAGTTCAAAGGTCCAGGTTAGGGAGAGAAATGATTGTCAGTGCACGTGAGCTTCCGGTTCCAAGGATAAATCTCCCCACAGGACATGGGAAGGAGGGGAAGGTCGCTTGTGATAGTCTGTCAGACCAATACCCACAGAGCAGGGACCAGTGCCCGGCACATAGTGGCGTTTAATAAATGTTTGTTGACAGACAGCATGCTGTAAAGGGGGATGCTTTTTACCCCTAGCTATGGCCCGGCCCTTTGGCAAGTACAGGTCTGGGTGACCTGGGCCGTGGATGAGATCACAGACCCAGCTCTGTGAGACACTCTGGTGCTTCCGCAGCATGTATCCTTTTGTGCCACAGATCTCAGACTTCTGGTCTTCTTCACACCTGCCCACCTCTTTCCACAGGAGACTGTAGTTCTCCAATGCAGCTTTTTGCTGAGGTCTAGTGTCTCAGAGATCTTCCGAAGCTTCTCTCACATTCATTCCCTTCTGACTCACTTGCTGACTCCTCCTCGGGAGGCTCCGTGAGCATCCTAGGGACAGCCCCAGTAACAGGAAGGATGAGAGGCATGATCTGTCCTTCATTCTTCCCCCAATGTGGTCTGCTGCCATTTGGACTACTGCCTTAGTTTCCCCTTCGACGCCCGGCATCATCCTCTTCCCTGCTCAATTTGTTGTCTGTCCACCTGGCTGCCAAAATAATCTTTCTAAAATATGGGTCTGGTCATGTCACGCCTTCCCTCAAGGATTTTCAGTGGCTTCCTAGTTCCTCTGGGATTAAATGCAGACTCCTGGTAGTGGTATCTAAAACCATCACAGTAGACCTCCAGCCTCCCTTTCCAGACTTATTACCTCTGACTCCCCTCCTTTCTGTGCATTCTGGGGAAGGTGACTCATTCACTGTTTCTCAGACACAGCCTTTCATTCCCACCTGTGTCTTTTCAGAAGGTGCCCCCTCCCCCATACTTGGAACACATTCCTCCTTCATCCTGATCTCCAAGAATCCCTGGCTTCCTTGAAGACTGAGCCCAGGTGCCTCCTCCTCCTTGGAAGCCTTTCCTGAAATGGCCCATTGTGAGCGCAGCAGGTCGTCTTGTACTGCCGTTTTGTGTCTATGTGAATGCATTTGGGGCAGAGGGCAGAGGCTCTCTGGTTTTATCTCTGTAGCCTGTGTCCCTGGCAGATCTGTTAGATTGGGTGGGGGTGCAGATCCCTGCTTTCTCACATGGGAGGGTGAGGTCTGTGTCCTTCCCTGCAGGGAGAGACACATTCTGCCTCCCTCCCCCACTGGATAAGAGAGTAAGAGAGCCGGCCGGCCAGCTGTTTTAGCCAGCTTTGCTCCAGCTGGGTGGCGACGGGTATAATTATTTTTGTTGCATTGTGTTATAGTGAGTAGAACGAGGCCATTGCGTGCCAGCAGAGATGCCATAGGCATTCATGGTGCTGGTCTCCCATCCTTGGAGGGGCCTCTTAGGCTCACCAGAGAAACTCACTGAAATCATCCTCATCTGACCCTCAGGAGGTCATTGGCCTCAGCTCTTTGGGGACACAAGAGAGAATCAACGCCCCCCCCCAGAATTCTGTTGTGCCAGGCATGGCAGGGAGCAGAGACAGTGCCTCAATCATGCCAACTACTCCCAAAGGGATGTTGTCATTCTCATACCATGAGAGATACAGCCACAAGGTCACCAAACCTGGGTACAAAAAGGAGCTTCTGAAGGTGCCCTTTATTTCCCGATCACCTCGCACAAGAGGAATGTGGCTCAGCTTCAGACAGTGGGTTCCCAATGCAGCTTTGCATTGGCATGGCTGATGCCCCTTTTGACCACTGAGCTGGTTTTGAGGATTTTCAGTTTGTTTGTTTGTTATCACTCTCTGAAGGACCCACATTATCAAGCTGGGAGACTGAAAAGAGGGAGAGACGAAGACTTCAGACCATGTGGGGAAAGTGTTCGACTCCTGTCCTGAAATAGGCATAAGTTGTATCAAATGGATCATATTCTTGAAGTGAGCATAGAGGGAATTGACCTCAGAGTCAGAAAGACATGGATTCAAATCCTGCCCTCCACATGGACTTGCTTTTTGACCTTGAGAAAGCCACTTCCCCAATGCCCTTGGTCTGTCAGTTACAGAGTGGATGCCATCCTGCATTGGTAGAGAGATTTATTCATTGAGGGTTCCATTTTCCCATGAAATCACAGATTCAGTCAATGTTTTTCATATTAATATGAACCCACAATCACTGGGATACAAATCCAGTGGCGACTTCTGAACAGAGGGGTTTTGAAAAGCAGAGATTGGGGAACCGATCGGGCAGTTGGAATAAATCATTTTAGCAAGAGTCTGATTGCTAATGGATGTTTAGCTCCTGTTAAAAAAAAGTACAACTTCATCTCTGTCAAGCTGGAGAGAAGCCAGGTGGCTCATAAGAGTGGGGCAGGGCAGCTCCTTTGCAAATGGATACATTTGCAGGTTTTAATAGCAATATGTGGGGTTTGTTTTCTTTGGTTACTTAGAGAATTGTCAGTGAAGCTGAGGGGACAGTTTTCTCCATAATATGTCCTTGTGCATGACTGAGCAGTACATGTGAGAAGCAATAAACACTTTTATGTGGAATTATGGAATGGAAGCCTGGATGGGAATTATCTCTAAGACCACTGATGCCAAACCCTTTGTGTTCCAGAGGAGGAAGATGAAATGCAGGAAGGTTTAATGACTTGTTCAAAGTCACCCAGAGAGATGGCAGAACTACCACCAGGTGTTCTCAGCTGCCAATCCAGTGATCTTTCCATGAACTATGCTGAGAGGAAAGGCAGTGTCATATATTGGTGGAGAACTTTGTTCTCTACACATTCTTTAACATACTAAAAAACTAAACAATGCTTTCTGCAAATGTGGAGCAAATTCACTGTGACCACGGCGGGTGTCTGCCGTGGCGGTACATGTGAGGCAATTTGGCTCACGGGCCACAGGGAGGGTTTACTTAGCCACATGTCAGAAGCAGTGCAATGTAGTCATATAGAGCAAAGGAATTAATCAAAGGCAGTCCAAGTGAGTAAACTGACTTCCAAAAGACTACCTGCTGCCCTGTTGCTTGGTCATACTTCCTACCATCTTGTTTGGGTTGGAAATTCCATGAGAGGAGGATATGGTGTCTAGGAGAGTCACCAGCTACAGGGCAGACCCTCATCTTGGCTCCATCACTTAGGACTTCCTCAGGCTTCTTTCCTCACCCATAAGGTAAAGGACCCAAAGCAGATTATGACCAACATCCTTTCTAGCCCTCATTCCTATGGGAGCTGTAAATGAAGAAGTTGGACTATACAATCAGTAAACAGTAAATCAGGCAGCTCTTGGCTCTCTTTGAGATGGGCTCTGTCCAGATGGGTGGGTGCTGAGACTTCACTTCCCTCCCATAAGATACAGAGCCACCGTTGTGCCACAAAGTGATGACCTGTTAACTTCCCAGCTGCCATCATCTTAGCTGGGGTTGGGGTGGGGGGAGGCGGGCTGGCTGGTCATGGCGTTTTTTGATGCATGTTTCTTTCTACATCTCTTGTGGAACCTCAGCATACCCCGCCTCCATGGTCTTCCCCCTCAGCACACACACACACCTTTGCCTCCTCCCTTCTGGGTGTGTCCACAACATCTGTGATAGATGGGGAATGAATCCTGACATTCGCTGGTGCTACTTTATCTACACTTGCTGTGGTGCTGAGCTAAGTGTCTGCTGCCCTTCCACATGCCCACCCCTCTGACTAACACTGTGTTCCCTTGCAGAAGTGCCTAGCTGCCACTCCATTTACATGCGGCAAGAGGGCTTCCTGGTGCACCCCAACAGAACAGAGGGTGAGTTCATCTGCTCATTCTCCGATGCCCCCCCACCCCCCAGGAGAACTCAGGGCCTTTCCTCCATCCTCAAGGGCTGGCCCCAGTATGAGGGGCCACAGCCCTGGGCCTGGATCAAGCTACCTGGGCATTTGCAGGTTGGACTCTGCCATTGCTGGTGGTGTCACAGGGCTGGTGTGAGGCTACCTATGTGTCAGCCTTTGGCCCTGCCAGCCTCCCCATCCTATGAAGGTGTGTTGAGAGAGAGGAGGGCACAGCTGACCCCCGGGCCATCAGGATCTGTTTTTAAGGAATCTTGCCTGACAACTCCCAGCCATTGCTTTCCCCCTAGACAGCCATTGGACTGACATGTACTAGTTTCCTCTTCCCCTCCCCTCCCCATCCCTCCTTTCCTCTCCCCTGCCCCCCTTTTCTCCAATCCCTTCCCATCCTCTCTTCCCCTCCCTTTCCCTCCCCTCATCCCCTCCTCTCCTCTCTTCCCCTCCCCTTCTTAACTCTCTCTTGGATTTTCTGCCTGATGATTGAAAGAAGTCGGAAGCCCTGAGTTAGAATCATGGCCTTGACACCCACTGCCTTTAAGACCTTGAGCAGGTCGCTTCACATCCTCATCTGTAAAACAAGGGGAGTAGATCCGGTGACCTCTGTGCACCTAGTCCTTATTCAGTTCTCTCTGTGATGCTACTGGGGCAGGTGCTTGCCTTGGGTGGCGACCTCATCTTCAAAGGAAGCGTCCAAGGTGCTTTGGTTTCTCTCCCAGCATAGAGTCTGGACACTGACCAGGGAGTCAGCCCCAAGGTCTCCTCCAGGCTTTGCCACTTCCTGAATGGGTGACCCCGGGCTAGTCGCTGAATGGCCTTGACCTTCATTTTCCTCATTTGACAAATGAGGGGGGTGGATTCTATGACCTTCAAAGTCCTGCCTAACTCTAAGTCTGTGATCCCAGGCCCTTGGATCAGACTCTCCCAGGGCTGGGCCATCGATAGGCCATTTTGTGAGGTGCTGGGGCCACCCCTGGAGATGTGGACTTGGTCCCAAACCTGGGTACAGGTTCCAGGTTTAGCATGCATTGTGTGTGTCAAATGAGGTGATTTATCTAAAGTGCTTTATAACCCTTAAAGCCTCAGATAGCTGCTTGTTTTATTATTGTTGTCACGGTGGCGGTCCCATACAAAGGGTCTTAATAGTTTCTCAGTGAGTACTTGTTGATGGACTGAATGAGGCAATGACATCATGATGGTGGGACGGTCATTGTGGCCCTGATGGAAACCTCCTTAGAGCCACCTTACCCGCCCCCCCCCCACCCCCCGGTCCAATAATGGATGAGGAAAGAGGCTGTAACTGCCCTACCCCCGAACTTTCACGGTTTGAGGCCTCCGGTCCAGGCCTCGATCTCAGACCTCTGGGGGTGCTGGGGACACACAGACAACACGGTGGGATGGATTCCCCAGAGCCCCTCCTGTGTGTGTCCTTCACCCATCTCATTTCTTTCCTGCAGGTTGCATGTTTGAAAAGGGCCCCAGGCAGTTTTATGATGACACCTGCGTGGTCCCAGAGAAGTTTGATGGTATGTTTTTTCACTTTACTGGCTTCCTGAGAAGGGGCGTGGGGACATGGTGATCTAGTAGTTAGTCAACAAGCATTCATTCAATGCTTGTTATATGTTTGGCGCTGTTTCCAAGTGTTGGGGGTACCAAAACAAAAATTGAACACCCCCTACCATGAGTGGGCTTACATTCTAGTGGGGAAAACAGAATATGCAGGTATAAGGGCAGCTGGGGGAGGCACAGTGGATAGGGCCCTGAACCTGGGCTGAGGAAGACCTAAGTTCAAATTTGGCCTCTGATCCTTACTAGCTGCATGACCCTGGCTAAGTCACTTAACCTCTGTTTGCTTCCGTTTCCTAAACTATAAACTGAGGATAATCATAGCACCTACTTCACAGGGTTGTTGTGAAGCCCTTGGCAAACCTTAAGGTCATATATGAAAGCTTGCGAGGCTTATCTGAGCTTTTACAAAAGCAATGCCGAATTGAGGCTAAATCATTTGGGGAGGAAGGCGTCTGAAGCTAGAGGAATAAGGGCAGGCAGATTCCTGGTAGACCCTTTGACTTCCATGTCTTCCTGACTTGGGAGTTCTGGTCTCCGTGACAAGCAGGAGAGGAAGGGGCTGGTGGGGCTGTGGGGGTGGGTGGGCGGGAGGGTTTCTGTGGGCCCCATGGCTGGATCCAGCCTGTTCCTTGAGATTTATTGGAAGCTGATCCAATAATTAACAAGGCCAGGCTGCAAGCATGCTCCTCTGGGGTTCATGGTGACCAGAGAATCCAGTTATGGAACATACAACAACAGGAGACTCACATTTCTGGAGTTTAGGTGGTTCTTTCTGGGAGACCTGGGGACCTGTGATCTTCTAACCTGGCTCTCAGGGGGGATGGGCAGGTGTTCTCTACCAAGGAGCCCGGGCCACCAGGCACATGTGCACCCAGGCCCATCCTGGCAGGGCCGCAGTGCCCCCCCACCCCACCCCAGCACTCTGCATCTCTAGTGAGCTGGGCCACGCAAAGACCAGTGAGGGGACAGCACGTTTCTGTGGAGCGGCCTCTGCGGTTCCCCTTGATTGGCAAACAACAGGAGGCAAGCGGGGCCCTCTGATTAGCTGATTGCAGTGGCTTCAGGAGGCAGGGCCGTGATGAGCTGGGGGCAGCAAGCACTTTTTATTACTATTAATTTGTTTTTATAAATAGCCCGATGTATGTCCCGGGAGCGTGCCGATGCCTGCTCTGTGGTGTAGTCCAAGGCAGAGGCTTCCTGCCTCATGCTGTCTAATAGCCTGGTGGTCCGTGTTGAGAAGGCTTGTGTCCTCTCCCCAGTGGGAGGGCCGGCCAAAGAGGAGAAGAGTGCTAAGGCAGTAGACAGAAGGATGACCCCTGACTCTTTCTCCTTCATCCTCATCCTTATTGTGGAATCACTTCAGGTTGAGAGCCCAAGAGGGCTCATTGCTGCCTCCTTGGTTCCATGGGGGACATGACTTGTGAGCTTGGGGTGTGCCAGGAGCAGATCATCTAGCTCATAAAAACACAGCCTTCCCAGGGGCCTGAATTCTCTCCCTGCTTCCCCCTTGTGCCCATTCCCCATCTGGGAGCAGCTTCCTCCATCTCCTAAAGTCTGTGTAAGAACTGGAGGGTGAGGCGTACAAAGAGGCATTTTGGAAATCAGAAAGGAATTGTAATGATAGAAAAAGACAACTGGGCACGTCAGTGCTGGCGATCAGAAAGGGAAGTGCTTGGTGTCAGCCCTGGCCTGTGGGGTTTGACCTGCCGGAGTTCTGGCTCAGGGGGGCCCACCCAGGCCAGGCCTTCTGGGACACTGAGAGCCCAGCCCCAGCCCAGCCCCTAGAGAAATCGTCCCTGTGCACAGGCAGGCGGAGGAGACACTGCACAATGCCTCTTACTCTGGCTTCACAATCGTTCAGCTCCTACTATGACAAGAAAGAATTTGTGAAACTGCAGGAAAAAGGGAGACAAAACCCATGACTCTATGGAAGGAGACACTTGTGCATTGTCCCATGTGGGCCCCACACAGGAGGAAGGACTTGGAGCTGACAGAATGACAGGAGGTGTGCACGCTGCTTTTCAAAGCAGGTTCCTTGTGTGATTATTTTAAGTTCAATGATGCCTATTTCCACTGATCAAACAAACAGAAGCTTGTAAGTCATTCTCACCTTTATGGTGAAAATGTCTCTTTACCAGAACAGTTCCTTGGATGGAAATAGCCTTTTTTATTCCCTAGTAAGAGGCATATCTGGACCTCCAAAAGACACTAGACTCCACATCATGCATTTGTGGTAGGTTTGCACTGTAGAAATACCATCTGTGCTCATGAGACGGAGAGTCTTCCTCTGGCAAGAGAGATGGCCAGACCTTCGCCCACAGCCCTGGAACCCTAGCCCCACTGGCACATGCGCCGTCAGCCAAGACGAAATTCTCTAAGTCTAAGAATGAAGGGCACGTAGATAGGTGGGTGCTTGCCTGGGTCGGTGGATTGATCAATGCCAGAATCACATCACTAAAGGGACTTCAAAGGCCACTTCATAACTGCAAAAGAATCTCCTCTCCATATCTCTGGCATGTGGTCATTTAGCCTCTGCCCCAAAGTTTCTCTCCACTGATGGAGAGCTCGCTACCTTCCATGGTGTCCCATTTCATTTTGGGGTAGCCCTAGTAGATTCTTTATTGCAAGAAAGAGAGCTGGCTATCAGTAGAAACCCAGGTCTGGGTCATGACCACACGTGTCCCAGACAGTTGCAAATGTCAGTAGCTCTGTGATGTCTTGTGCAAGTCATTCCTCCCCTAGTTCAGATCTTCATCACCTCTACCTTCTCATCCTGAGATTCTTGTTCCCCTTCCTTTCTTACTTCAGAGGGGAGCACAGATTGGGAATACTATGAAGATTAGGGGATTGCACGCTTTGAAAAAGGAACCATAACTTCAATTTGGGAATGAAAATAGAGCAGAACTTTTTTAAAATGAGAAATGTCATATGCCAACTATTGAGAAAAATTGTCTGAAACAAGGGGAGAGAAGGAAAATAATCTCCCATGGGGTAATTCGTTATGTTACGAGGGACTTTCATGCCCATAGGATTTGTGTCCCGTGTGACTTGACTCAAAGTAGGCCTGGGCAGGTTGGCCTCCTGAGTATCTGCTTAAAAAAGGCCCTGCGATGTGTCTTGTCTTGTGTTAGTCAGTGAAAACCTCCCAGGAGGCATCCTGGGTGACACTTGGGTCTGAATGCCATTGCCAGGCTTGTAGCATCTCTGTCTGTCAGTCTGTCTCTCTGTCTCTGTCTCCCTGGATCTGTCTCTCCGTCTCTCTGTCTCTGTGTCTGTCTCTGTCTCTCCCTCTCCCTCTTTCTCTCTCTTCCTCTTCCACCCTTCAGTGAGACTTTTGGACAGGTGTGGGCTGGGGGCAGCACTTGGCAAGGAATTAACTGAGAAACTAACATGAGACACAGAGGGACCCAGGAGGAAGCGTGGATGCCTGCATACACACACGCATGCACACACGCACACATACATATTTAAAATGTGATGTCAGAAAACCTTCATGTCATTGCAAATCAGGAGCAGGGAATGTCTGAGTAGAAAGAGGCAATCCAGTCCAATCCACGCATCCCAAGAAGGCACCAACCCAGTATCCTCTGTAAGTGGTCATTGCTCTTTCCAGGAGGGAAACCTGCAGGGGCCCCACTCTTTGAGGCTTATTGCATTAGATGGGAGGGGTGTTTCTCTCTTAAATCAAGAGTAAATGGGCTTCTTTGTAACTTCCCTCCATGCTCAGAGGCTGTCAGAGGCCAGGGCAGAACAAGCCTGGTTTCTCTCCTGTATTTCAACTCTATAGACACTGGAAGATCCCAGTCCTACTTCTCTCCTTTCATTTCTTTCTCCATTCCTCTTCTCTCCTCTTGGTTAAACATTCCCCCTTCCTCACAACACCTGTGAGGCATAGGCTTGAGGCTTCTCTTCACCACTGCTCCTCTTCCTCTGGAACTTCTCCAGGTGATCAGTGTCCTTCTTAAATCTTCTTGCAAGTCTGAAGAGAACTCTCCAGGGGGTTCTGGGCACCGTCACTTCCCCAGGCTTGAATTCTTGAGCTCTCTTTATGCTTCTCACTAGTGCTTTGGGCCTTTCCACATTGTCCTTTCTACACCGTCCTCTTGACTCTTGAGGCCGGAAGTCCAGCCTAAAGCACTCTATGGACCAGCGTATTTCAGCCTAGGGGATGGGTACTTGGCCAAACAATTACACACACATATGGATATATTCTATTTGGACACATACACATGAATAGGTATGAACTTATACTTCTTTATAATGGTATTGAATAGAGTTGATTTTCTTTTGCAATCCTGTGCATTTTATTTTACATATTCAAAGCAATTTTGTTCGGAGAAAAAGTTCACACCCTTCACACTGCTGGCAAAGAGGGCCATCACACACACACACACACACACACACACACACACACACACAGAGGTTCAGAGCCCCTGACTTAGACATTTGTCCAATATACCATATGTGCCTAGCACAGTGTCAGACACATAGTAAGCATTTAATGAATGCTTATTGATTGAGTGAATGATTGACCTTGGCAGGAGGTGGTTGTGTTCATGAGGAGCGATTCTCAAAGGGAAAGGTCTACCAGTGTTAGCAGTCTTGGAAAGCATTGAGTGTGAGCTGCACAAAGGAACGTCTCTGTAGACCTGGCTGGCTAAGGTTCGGACAGCTCATCACCAGGTTGCTCTCAAGAGGGGGAACGTTTTTAGACACAAGTAGCCAAACTGTCCATTTAGCCACAGAAGGTTTTGTAATCTTTTGAGCCAATGCATTGCACAGTGCTCGGCACATACATAATAGGGGATTAATAAAGCTTACTGACTAACTGAACACCTAATTGATCTGCTCTGGTGGAAGAAAACCACACTGATCACATTGTGAATCCCTGTGACAGTGAAGTTGGATATTAAAAAAGGCATCCCTCCCCACTTCCTAGTGTCTCAGGTAACTTCCCGGACCCCACTCTGGTGAGGGTGGGTGGTGATAATTCTGAGCAGAAGAACAATCCCTGTGAAGGTTTCTCTTGGTTCTTAGAGCCCTGTCTCATCCCTGCTGGCCAGTCATGCTATTCCACAAGGAGCCCCCACAAGTTACAGCAGAGCCATTTTCCAGCTTCACAATTTTTGCTCAGTGAGACTTGTTTTCATTTGTGTTCAATTTCAGGAGATATCAAACAAGAGCCCGGGATGTACCGTGAGGGCCCTACCTACCAACGGCGGGGTTCCCTGCAGCTATGGCAGTTCTTGGTGGCTCTCCTTGATGACCCTTCCAATTCCCATTTCATTGCCTGGACTGGCCGAGGCATGGAGTTTAAACTGATTGAGCCTGAAGAGGTGAGTTTTGGAAAACTCAAATGAATAAAATGAGGTGTTCTTTTTGGGGGAGAGGGTGAGGAAGTCAGTAGGCTTTATTGAAGGCAGCTAGAAATGCCTCCTCCCTCCACCAAGGCTCATGGGGAAACTCTGTGTTCTGAATGTAAGAGTTTACTAAGTGTGGTCAACAGGCTGGTCACTGTGCTAGGAATGGACTACAAAGACAAAAGAATATGCCCCCACCAGGGGGAGGACATAGAAGAGAGTGTAATTAGGGACAAAGGGTTGTCTCAGGAGTCCTGGGAAGCTGAGTCCATCCCTGGGTTCTTCAGCCAATGTTTTCTTTCTAACAATAATGGCTTTGGGCTCTTCTGTGCTCAGAGGAAGAGGCCAAGGGGAGGGTGGGGGAGCTGTAGGGGTGGGAGACAAGTGCAAAGGTAGAACCACATGGTCCTTCTTCATGCCTGGGAGGCAAATGTTGACCTCAGGCTACAAAACAGGAGGCAGCAGACCTCGAAGTTCCCAAATGGCTTCCTTTCTAGCTTACTGCAGATGCCAGAGCTCCTCAGCTGGACTCTGCTTGGCTGGGCCTTGGCCCTGTGCTGGTGGGGCCCTGAGGGGCCTTAGCATGTTGTCCTAGTCCCTGGGAAAACATTTAGATGGTCTGTGGCAGAGGAAGGACCAGGATCATCCCATTTTGTGAGGCCACCCATTTTAACAATGGCTTTTTGCTTAACAATCCCGGAGACACCAGATCACACCAATCCATTCCAAGCCTTTCCATCAGCAGTAACAGGTGCCAACAGACTTCTCCAAGGGGGCTTCACATTCTTGCCCTCTTTGTAAAGAGGAACATGCGGAGATCAGGAAGCTTGGGCGCTGGCCTCAGGGAGGCAAGTGGGGCTTGGACAAAGCTGATGCTAAAGCTCTCTGGGAGGGGCAGGACAAAGGTCACTAACAAGGCTTCAAAGGATTGGATTTCTCCTTCATCACACAAGCATTTCCCAGGATTCTTTGAGAACTGGGCACAGATCTAAGAGGAGTAGGGAAGTGGGTTTTGTTATCTGATCTCTGGCATCCAAACTGATTCTTCAGGCCTTGAGGTTTACCTTTGGTGTGGTTCAGAAAAGGTTGGTGAACTGCAGGTGGGCTCACAGGTGTGAGAGATAAGAACTGGAGCCTTTGAGCGCTGGAAGGAAGGGAGGGAGGATGGATGGGTGGGTGGGTGGATCTGTCTCAGGAACCGTCTAGTCCTCACCTTACATGAAGAAATCCCCCATGTGGTATCTCTGATGACAAGGACTTGTCCGAGGGCCTCATGACCAGAAGCCCCCCCCTCCCTCCCTGCAGCCCTCTCGGGCTTGAGCCAATGGGGATGCTCTTAGGAGTGTGTCTCCTGCCATCCAGCTTAACTGTGCTTTTTGCCCCTTCGACCCAAGATCACGATCAATCCCTCCCCCAGTGATGGCCTTCCCAATGCTAGAGACAGCTGTCTTGGTTCCCAAGTCCTTTGGTTTCCAACATGCCCAGTTCCTTCAACCAAAGCTCCTAAGTCATGGACTCCAGGCCGTCCCACTTGTCTTCCTTGGGCTGTTTATCTAGTCCCTTCTAACAATAAGCTGTCCAGACCTGAGGATGAGACTCCAGCTGGGGTTAGGCCGGGGCAGAGGGAAGTGGGCCCATCACCCTCCTGTGCCTGGAGACCACATGGGCCTCACTTAATGCAGCCCCAGATGGCAGTCACTGTTTGCATTGCCGTGACAACCTAGTGAGTCATATTAAGCTTCCAGGCCACTAAGTAAGCAATGATTAATCACCCAATGTATGCCAGACCCTCTTTTGAGCAGATGGCCCAAGGTTTGGGGAGAGGCAGAGGTAGTCAGAGGCAGGTACATCAGAGAAAGCAGGAAATATATCTTGGCATGAGAGCAGATTCAGGGGAAAAAAAAAAAAAACAACAACAACTGACCATCAAAGCAACAAAGCTCTGAGGGAGGAGCATGATAGGTGATGTGGTTGTGCATGGATATCTATATACACACCTGGATATATGATATACTATGGAATGTGTGAAATATGTATTATAGCTCCATTACATTGACCACACATCATTTGAAAAATAATCCTTAATGTCTCACTAGGCTTTTCCTTAAAGGAAGTCATGATTTGTTTTACGGAAAAAATTCATCAAAAGGTTATACTCTAAATAAACATCTATCTATCTATATATGTGCGTATGTACATACATACTTATAGTTCTCTAAGTTTCGGTTGTGTCCAACTTTTCATGACCTTGTTTGGGGTTTTCTTGGTAAAGATATGGTAGGGGTTTGCAAGTTCTTTCTACAGCTCATTTACAGATGAGGAAACTGATGCAAATAGAGTTAGGTGACTTGCCCAGGGTCACACAGTTAGCAAGTTTCTAAGGCCAGATTTTAACTCAGATCTTCCCAACTCCAGGCCTGGTGCTCTATACCCTGCACCCCCTGGCTGCCCATATGTATAGGTACATACACGTGTGTGTGTGTGTGTGTGTGTGTGTGTGTGTGTGCACGCGTAGAAAGAAAGTGAAAGAGCCATGTCTCTACATGCTGAATATAATACAAGAACAAATGGTAATGCCCCATTCATGTTCTCTATATTGGAGAATTTATTATCAGAACACATCTTCCTTCTGGGGTCCAGTTTTCCAGAAAAGTTACATGTGTAGAACACCAGATTCCCTACCATTGTCCGACAAGCAGGGCATCAGCTTTTGTTCTTGTATCCTGTTTCTCAATGGAGATATGACCCAGGTCTCTTGACAAAGCACTTGATGGAAATGGTCTACATCTTGTGGTCCTTCTTGTTGCTGGTTCCATGGGTGGACGCTGAGAAGGAAGCAGCCGAGACCAGGCAGGGAGGGGTGTGATTCGGGTGAAATCTTTAGAGGCTGAACTCATGTGGTTTTGTGGTGAGGGAGGGGCTCCCATAACTCAAGCACCATTTCTGGTACTATTGTGGCTTCTCAGGGTCTCTGATTCTGGGGGCGGGCACAGCCTGGCCCTGATGAGGAGAGCAGATGCCAATGTGAGCTTAGTTGAGTTGACACCACCTTTAGCTGATTAAAAGGATTTCCCTTTATATTCCCCAAGGATGCAGAGGGAGATCCTTGAGCGGCCCCCAGGGACATGAGCCAGCCCTCCATCCCTCTCCCTGGCAGGGTCTGAGCCTCCCTTGCTTCAGCTGTTTGGTGTCTGAGGTCTGTGATCTGGGCTGCCAGGACAAAAGTGCCCCGACTGGAAGGGGTGGATTAAAGCAAACGGAAGTGAAGTGACCTGCCTGGTCTCAGGGTTTTGGGCTTCTACAGAGAGGATTCTCATTTAGCTAAGTGTTGGAAGACTCAGTTCTCTCTTTTGGACTGTTATCTCTTCTCATCCCCACCTAACTCATGCATTATACGGATCTGCGTACATGATCGTCCACCCTCCCCAAGACAGCGCAGACTTCTTGAGGTTAAAATGGCCTTTTGATGTCCTTGTATCCCCAGCGCTGAACCCAGAACTGTGTGGATAGAAGTCACTTAATATACATGTATTCAACTGAAAGACATGCTTTATTTTAGCACCATAATGCAGGATATAAAATACATGCACACACACACACGCTCACATTTTCCTCAATGTCTGACCAATGCAGCTGTGGCAGGCGCTTCATCTCAGGAGTGTTACTTTTCTGTAAGACTTCCGGTTGTAGGGTCTGCACCCATACGGTGCCTGGTACCCCAGCTCAGCCATTTGGGGTCTCTGTTCTTTGGAAATGGGCTCTCCTCTCCTTCAGCATTTGTCCCCTCTGGAGGTTGGCTTTTCTTTATTTTTTCTTTTTCTTTTCTTTTTTTTTCAGGGTAGTGAGGGTTAAGTGTCAAGTGTTTGAGGTTGGGTTTGAACTCAGGTCCTCCTGAGTCCAGGGCCAGTGCTTTATCCACTATGCCACCTAGCTGTCCCCATGGGGTTGGCTTTTCTTGCAAGTATGTCCTGTTCCAGAAGCTTCCCACTGAGCCCCCTTGAGAAGAAACATATAATTCCAAATTGCAATTTAATTTAAGGGGCTGTTAATAGTCCATTTTTCCTTCCCCACCCAGCTTGCCCATGTACCATTCACCAGGGCCCATGATGGGGATGATTGAATAATACTTTTTTGGGGGGGAGAATTGCTGTCCTGTCATTGTCATCCCCATCCCTCTGTTCCTGAGAAAGTCAGCAGAAGTCAAAGACTTCTTTTTTCTTGAGTGTACGGTGCGCCTCCTCCAGAGACAATGTGACTGGAAATGTGATTCCCTCTGCCTCAGCAGAGCTCGCTGGCCTCCAGGGAGGAAAGTCACAGCTTTGTGTATTTCAGACCGCCACATTCTTTCCTTAGTGGGAAAAGACTCATCGGTAAGAGACAAAGTGTCTAAGGAAGCAATTAAAAATCACGGGAAAATGTGCAAGCAAGAACAGGGAGAGAAACAGACTCCTCCCTCTCCCCCCATTCTGGAAAATAAATAAACACTATCTTTGGCTGAGTATCAAAGATGTATTGGTAAATGTGACATAAGAGCAGAATGGAGCACCAGCTCCAGCAGGAAGCCTCCTTCGGGGGTCTGGGAACTCTTTAAAGATAGTTCGATAGTCATCCCTCAGTAGGGCTAGCTTCCTTTGTAATCCTTTGCATTTTATTTGATGCATTTCAACCTATCATTCTGAAGACATTTCCAAAGGGAGGCATGACACAGAAGAAGATTAAGAACCCTGCCTTAGCTCTTTCCTGATTACCTTGTATTTATATAATAATGATAATGATAATAATAGCAGCTAGCATTTATATAATTTATGATTTACAAAGTGCTTTATACATGTTATCTTATTTTTCCTTCACAAACCCCTGGGAGGTAGGTGCTATTATTAACCCCATTCTATGGGCGAGGAAACTGAGGCAAACAGGTTAAGGGATATGTCCAGGGTCACACAGCTAGGAAGTGTCTGAGGTAGGATTTGAGCTCAGAGCTCCCTAACTCCAGGTCCAGCACTCTGAGACCCTGCCTTCTAGGAATTATAAGTCCAAGAGTAAGACAAATTGTATGAATCAGGACATTCAAGCCAGAGTTCGTGGGAGATACCTTCAGAGGGCATGGCCCTAAAAAAGAAAGAACCACCCTCCACAATGATGTGACTCCCACCCACTTTCCCAGGCTTGTTTCATATTATCCCACCCTCCTCCACCTGCTCTTTCTCCATGTACTGAAGGTGAGCCATCAGATGTTGCCCCTGCAGAGGCCCCATGAACTTCTGCACCTCAGGTCCTTCCCTCTCTAATGCCCTCCCTCTTCATTGCCACATGTAGCTTCCCCAGGTTCCTTGGGAGCCCCGCTCAAGTGCCACTTTCTGCCCAACGACTGTCCCAATCTGATCAGTGATTAACATATGCTCATCTTGCATTTCTTTGGTGTATGTTTTATCCACATGTTGTACCCCTCCCAGCAAAAGGTAAGCAGCTAGACGGCAGGCTTTGGTTCAGGATTATCTTGTATCCTTAGGGACTTGCAGAGGGTCTGAATAGATTCTTTCTGTACCGGAACTGCAGGGAAAGTCTGAGTGTTTCTTCTGAATCACAGACTCTTTGTTCCCTTTTAAAAGGCTTCTCTTCTTGCTTTTAAATGTTGTGCCCAAGCATGGTGACAAAGGGCTTCATTGAGGAGGCTCTGAGAGGTGGCTGCATGCCTGCTTTAAAAAGCACACCAGACCACAGGAAATCCAGGTCACCCAGACCTTTGTTTTGGAACCTCTTTCCTCCCCAGCCAAACTGGGGGGCGAGGATTACAAAACCCCAAACCCAACAACCAGTGCACAGGTGAGGTGGGGAGGGAGAGCGCAAGCCCACAGAATCCTGGGAGCTCAACTCTCCTGGCTACTGGGGGGGGGGTTTCTAACTTGCCGGTTGTGTGACCTTGGACAAGCTGGCTGCAGTCTCTGAGCACAGCTTCCTCCTCATCCAAATGAGCACAATAACCTTTACTCAGCTGTGTTGTTATAAGGATCAACTCGAAGGCAAGAGGATGGGTTCAAATCTTGCCACTACCATGTCTTTTAACCCCTCTGCTGCTGCCATTTCCACTGCTGTGAAATGAGACCCAGGATGCTTTGGTCCCAACCTCAGGGGCCTCTTCCAAGGCTCTTCTGTTACCCTGTGGGTGAAACCCCTTGCAAACTTCCAAGTGTATGTTGTTATTTTTATGTAGAAACCTTGCAAACCGAAAAAACAACTGCATAGTAAAAGGTGATGCACAGGGAAAGATGCTAACTTGGTGATGATGGAGAAGCCAATTAGTGATAGAAAGACAATGTCCGGTCTGGAGCGCTTTGTAGAGTGCTCTCTGAGTGGGAGCACAGCCCTTTGGAAGTGGCTTTTGAGCCACGTGTAACGGGACTCTTCTCTCTCTGTGGCAGGTGGCCAGGCGCTGGGGCATTCAGAAGAACAGACCGGCCATGAACTACGACAAGCTCAGCCGCTCGCTCCGCTATTACTACGAGAAGGGCATCATGCAGAAGGTGAGCCCCTGAATGGTTGTGCCTTAATACGCGAGCTGGACTGGAAATGCCGCATGTCACGCCCTTGCCGAACACTTAGCTCTGAGATTTCAGATGATGAGCCTGTCTTTTGAGAGTGTCAGGGGTGTTCCGATGCAGGTGCGGCCTCCTCCATTGTTGGGAGGCCTTGAGTTTTCAGTGAGTTCTCCAGGGCCTGCCCCCATCACCGTGTGATTCTGCGGCACTCTGGGGAGCAGCTTTGGAAGAGGAGGGGGGATTCAGGCTGCTGGGGATCCCTGCTGGTATGGATGAAGAGTCTTTGAAAAGCTCCCCGCCCCCCCCACCCTTGGCACCTTGGATTCTTACCTCTTGCTTTTATGAACTAAGGGCTCCCATCTTGAAATGGGTCCTCTTAGCTGGAGGTTGCTGTGGGAAGGGTCACTTTCAGGAAGGATTTCATGTGGATTTGTGGTGAAAATACTAATGAAGGCATCTGATTGCTACTGAAAAAGATCTGGGTCAGGCTAGGCTAGGAGGGATCTTGGCTTGGTGGCTAGAAGTCCAGACCTGCTGTCCAAAAGATCTTCCCCTGACCTCAGCTGGCCAGATCCACCTGAGGGAGTCCCTGTGAGCCAGCAAGCACTTAGTACAATCATAGGCTATAGAAAGGTGTGTGGGCTGGGGAGGGGTGGAGGCAAGGGGAGGGGCACATACAGCATGTACCCATAAAAGCCAAGTCAAGTCAACACACATTTGTTAAAGGCCTCCTCCATTAGGCATTTATGCAGATCCCTGGAGTATAGCAGTGCCTGTGTTATACACACACACTCACACACACAGAGCTTTCTAAATTATAGAGGGCATTTCCACACTGGGCAGTGCCCTCAGTGATAAATTCAGAGGTCGGCACCCCCTCCCCGTGATTTCCACACAGAGTTCCCAGGTTTCAGGCCTGCATTTGTGTTTTCACATTCCATGAACCATAGCCAGAGGGAACAATGTCCCTGTTTTATCAATGGGAAGGCCTTTGGGGCTCACATCCACATGGCTAGCATGGCCGGCTTTCATCTTCCCAAGATCTCAGACTCACCCTCTAGGCACGGGGCCATCCATGGTCACATCTGGCCTTGGGAAATGGCTTCACTGCTCATTCCCATTTCCCCTGTTGCAGACATGCAAGGCAGCATGGCACAGAAGCTAGAACCCTAGGTCTGTGATTAGGCAAGTCTGTGTTCAGGTCTCACCTCTGACATTTAGAACGGTGGGACCCTGGCACTCTGAGCCTCAGGCAGATGGACCTTCTGAGTCAGAGGTGAGCCAGCCTCTCCTTCTGGTGAGCTAACTCTTCTTCCCTGGGTGTTGGGGTGGGCATTTTTCTTCCATGTTATCCTCAGGTGGCCGGAGAGAGATATGTCTACAAATTTGTTTGCGATCCCGAGGCACTTTTCTCCATGGCCTTCCCAGATAACCAGCGCCCGCTGCTGAAGACAGACATGGAGCGACACATCAATGAAGAGGACACTGTGCCTCTGTCCCACTTTGATGAGAGCATGGCCTACATGCAAGATGGCGGCTGCTGTGACCCCCACCCCTACAATGAGGGCTATGTGTACTAGCTACTGGGACAGCATGGCTGGGAGATGGGCCCCTCCCAGGTCTTTTCCTCCTTCGCCAAACATGGAGAAGAGGAAAAACTTCATTTTGTTTTTTTAAAAGAATAGTCTCTCTCTCACACACACACACACACACACACACACACTCTCGGGGTTTTTCCTGTTGCATCATCCTATGGTCTGCCATGGACAGAGCACTTTACTAGAGGGGGGAGGGGAGGAATCTAAACATTGAGTCAGTGTAACAGGAAGAAGGTGGGGGTGGGGGGTGGGGATTACTTTTTACGTAGGCTTGGGAAGGGGTCATACAGGTTTGAAGTACAATGAAGCTATATCATGTCTCTTTTGTTTCATATCAACATAAGATAATGTACATTTTCTCTGGGTATCCACAGCACAGTTAATTCTCATTGTATAAATAACCACCAGGAGAATCTTGGCAGAGGAACGAAAATGCCTTGAGTATTTGTCTTGTCATGTCTAAGAATCTGCAGGTGTCCGGGAGAAGCTCCCCATGTACACTGCTGGGTTTGGTTATTGGGCGTGGCTAGTTTTGCACCTACTCTTTTTCAAGATATATTTAAATAATGCCACAAGCAAGCATCTTCTCTCTCTCTCTCTCTCTCTCTCTCTCTCTCTCTCTCTCTCTCTCTCTCTCTCTCTCTCTCTTCCCCCCCCTCTTTCCTCTCTCCTCTCTCCTCTCTCCTCTCTCCTCTCTCCTCTCTCCTCTCTCCTCTCTCCTCTCTCCTCCTTCTCTGTCTCTGACTTTATTTTTGCACCTGGCTCTATAAGGTGGGAAATTTTCTCTGAAGCTGATTGTGTCCACCACAACCCATTCCTGACTCTGGTTCCCAGTGGAGCTGCAGACTAATTAATAACAATATGTGTGTGTTTGGACACAGCCCATTGGATCCATTAGGGGTGGGGCAGCACAGCAAGCAAAGAACTTGGGGCTCCTTGAGGTTCGAAGTACTGTCAAGTCTGGGATGCTGTTTTCAGGGCTGGGGAGAGAAGGTTTGTCTTTTTTCCTACAGTACAGAGAAAAGTTATTTAGCCAATAGGAATTAACTGTACTCAGTGACATATCTACTTCCGCTGTTATAGATGCGGTGTGCACTCCTTGAGAAAAGACTATCGAATACACTAACTAGGTACTTTAGTAATTTTTAGACACGGTACCCATGAATATGCATTTAAGCCTTTTTCTGCTGTGTTATGTTGATGACATATATAAACACTAGATAACGCTAATGCTTCTGCTGCTGCCTTTTCTGTCATGTTCTCTTTGAGGCTGAATTGACAACGACCATTGATAAACAAGGCCGTTAGCTACAGGTAGCATTTCAGGACAAAATAGATGACTTGAAACATTTATTGCTTAGAAAATAGCTTATGCCATAGCTGGACTCTCGGCAGCTTCCTGTGCATCAACAAATGAATCATGAGCTTCAGCTTGCTGAGGGACGCTCTGTGGGGACTTTTGTAACTTTCCACAGAATGGGGACTCATTGGCAGACTGTCCAAGAATACAATGAAGTTGCTGTATGACTTGGTGGTGCTGGCACTGATGTTATCCATCAACTTGTCTTGGATGCTCAATGAAAATGGGTTTGAAAGAAGATTTAAAGTTTTTATGGTGTTTGGTTTTCTTTTTCCTTTTTTCTTCTTTTTTTTTTTTTGTTTTTTCCTTTTGGGAGAATCATGAAAGCTGGATTTTTTATTCCACTTGGGTTGAAAAAAAGAGATATCAGAAATGTTGCATTTTTACTATTTCTGATCAGCTTTCTCCAAGGATCCCTTTCTCAATTCAAGAAAAGAACATGAGATTTGGGGATTTGGGCAGATTGGAAAGCAGGGTACTTCTGAGGAAACAAGGTGGTCCTTGGTAACCAACTCTTAGAAGAATGTTCCTGATTGCACCTCCAGAGTGACACCAAGGAGTCTCCCTGAAGAGCAGAGGGACATGAATTCTCTCCCACACATCTCCACTCTGGATGGCCATTTAGCTCTCCAAATATAGCAGTGATGGAGGACCCCAGATACAATAAATGAGACCCATACTCTGTACAATGGACGTTCAATCCTATAAGCAACATATTGTAGGCATGTGTTCTTATGTGCACGTGAATTGGAATAATGGGCTAATGGGGATATCTTGAAAATTAGTTCTATATATATATATATATATATGTATATTTTTTTTTGTCCCTCCTACCCTGAGCTCTTGTGGCCATTAACTTCACTTAAAATAAAATAAAGAAGACTCAGCATACATTTTGTTGGGATGGAAATTTGGGTCCACAAAGGAAATACACTTTGAGGAGCTACGTTGAAGAGTCCATCCAAAGGAGTCTGCCTAGAGAATTCTTGGCTAGTTTGGGTTCTTTATGTCAGTGTAGAGAGCATCTCTAATCTGGAGCATAAGGGGATCAAACAGCATCTGCATCCATTATGTAATTAATATTTAAGGATAAAAATATATGTTATGCTGTATAAGGTAGTGACTCACTGAATGAAACAAGAAACCAGTCCAATGTTAAGTCATTTCCCAGCAAAAGAAGGAAAAAAATATATAGAGATATATATATATATTTCATTGAACTTTCAACTCTTTAAAAAAAAGTACCTAAAGATTTATTTAAAGTTTTGTTTTTATTCCATTTTGATTTTGTTTTGTTTTCGGGTAGATTAATAAACCTGGCAGCTGATTTCTGCAAGGTTGTGGTGTTTTGAATTTCTTATGAACTTGGGTCCTAACAAAAGGAAAGTGATGATGGGTGGAGCTGTTGTGCCATCCTAGAGAAACGAAGCCCCCATAAGTCTTCAGGGGTGGTTCTTGCATCCTTATACATGATCAAAAGCAGGTTGGAGGACATGAAGCAAGGTTGCCTCCTAAAGCAATTACGGGAATGGAATTAGTGTTATCCCATGAAAAAGACATTCTTCCTTAAACAATCGCAGCGTTGTCCCTGTAACAAAAAGAATTTGAAGTATGGAATCATTTCCCTTAATTTACTCAAGAGAAGACTAAGACCCAAGCATATCAGGGGTATGTGTGACATCAGTAGCCAGTGAGTGGAGAAGCACATGCTGGATCCCACTCCACAGAGTGCCAGTGCAGGGCCTCTTCCTTCTTCCAGGAGACCCTAGGACTGTAAGTGAAGCATGCTCACATCATGCAATTTTGCATTTAGCTTCTTCCTCCAATGCTTTGCCTCTCACTGTGTTACTTGCTGCCCTCCCTACAAAGGGGCCAGGCAGCATTTTCTTTCTTTTTTTTTCCTTTTTGTTTCTCCCCTACAATGCCTACACTGTATTGAAGCATTTGGTTTCATCATCACTTTGGGATATTTTTCAGTATCCTTCCCCTTACTAAGTACTTAGTAGCAATAGGAAAATGAGCCTGGCTTTTGCTATTGCATTAGCCCAGGAACTTTTTTCTAAGATATATGATGGTTGCTTGGACCTTTTCTTAGGATATAAAACTTAGTTTAAAAGCTTGTTGATTTGGAATATTGCACTAAATGGAGGATTTATATAATTAGTTATTGGGTAAGATCTACCTAGACAAAATGTCAACAACAACAACAACAAAACAGTTCTAAAACTTGAATATATTCATATAGTTAGCTACTGTGGGACAGAAAGGACCTTATTTTCTGGGTGTTTTATCTAGTAAGATGAGGTACTTAAAAGAACTCAAAATGAGCTATTGGAGTCCAATGCCTTACATCAAGCTGGATTTAATAAATGGTTGTTGAACTGATTTGACTTTGGCTGTCCATGCTGGGGCCTTTTCCCAAGCTTTTAGCATGGAAATGCTAAAGGAGATAATAGGTATTCAGACATCTCCCTGGAAGGCTTAAGCCATAAAAACAACCTATCTGGAATAATACATTACAAAACTATTTTCAGATACAGCTTGGTATGAAAAATTGTGGAATTAAAAGTTATTATTGCTAAGAGAAACTTATGAGACACCAATATAAAGCAGTAACAACAAAAATTATAATAATTTTGTTGGATCATGTATCTGTTATATATTGGATTAGACACTGGATGGAAATGTTTTCTTGGTTCTCTTTATATGGTGCCAAATTATTAGTGCTTAGAGAAACAATTCTGAGTCTTGGCTACCCAGCATGATCAAGGAAGTAAGGCAAGGTGGAAGAAATGAATATTTTTGTGAGCTTCATTTTGGTCAAAGTTGTACTAAGTTATATTTGTGCAGTTTTTGTGGAGAAGGATCAAAATGACAAAAATGAAAGTTGAGGTCCAAGGAGGTTCTTGGATAGGAAACAAGGTTGGGGGTCACTTCATATGGATGATTATGATTGTGAAATTTACACATTAGCCTGGACTATGTATGGAACAAATACATCCATGGACAAAGACAGTGATTAAAAAAAATCTATGGAATCCAATTCCCAAATTATGTCCATTCAAAAATCATATGTTTATGAGGGATTTTGGGGGGCAAGTCACTCCAAGATGTAATGAAATTATACGTAATATTTTTAAGCAGACTGGAATACTATAATTATTCTGATAAAATATTCATAATACTCAAAATGGGAAAAATAAAATGAGAGAATTGAAAATAGCACAAAGTATGGTTGTTGTGAGGAACAAATGAGATATGTAAAACACTACAAACCTTAAAATGCTATATAAATTCTAGTTACTACTACTACTGCTACTACTACTACTACATGCCAGCCAAATTGGAGCAGCCATGAGTTAGGAAGTAAGCCTTCATGATCTCTTGACTGTAAGTTGTACTGGCCAATTGCTACCATAATCCTCCTCATTTGCTGTCCAGGTAATTAAATGACCACTTCTCTTCACATTCCAGGTTCCATTTACTCAAACTAACCACTTTGAGGGCATCTTTGGTCCCAGGGAGACTTGAGAACTCCTATTCAGATTCAATCCAGTGGATCTTTAAATTGGAAGGAAGGCAGATAATGATGGGCACCCCAAGGTACCAATATCTTGTGGGGGAGGCCAGTCAGGAGTGAAGGGAAGAGGCAGCAACAGCAACACCTCACACTAGCCTCTTGCTCAGTCTCCTAGTCCCTCTATTGTCAGGTCTTGTTGATTTGTTGATTCCCCATTCTCAACATGTGTCAATCTACCCCGTTTCTGCTCATGCTATAAGGACCTTAATTCAGTCTCTCATCAGCTGCTAAGCTTTGAAAGTCTGGGAGAGCAGTTTGTTATAGGAGCATGCCTTCAGAAATAAATGTTAGATTTAATCAGTACAATGTATGAATGTAAAATTAGAAACAGGAAACAATTAGGACCTTTTCTTCCCGTATTGATTTCCTTGCAGCCTCTCTCCTTTCTTATCCCTCCCCTGCACGGCTGGGAAATTACTATTGCTCTAGTACATGCCCAATCACATCCCTCCCCTGCTCCTGAAGCTCCTCGCTACCTCGAAGGCAAGATGCAAACCCCTCTGGTTGGCATTTCATGCTCTTCGGTCCATTCCTCCACTTCTGGGTTGCTTACCTACAACACCCCCTTCTATTCTCTGCTTGGGCAATTAGGTGGCCCAATGGTGAGTGGATGGCTTGTGGGAATTGCAATAGGGAGGACTAAAGTTCAAATCCTGCCCCAGACACTATCTAGCTTTGTGACCTTGAGCAAGTCACTTAGCCTTAACTTCAGTTTCCTCATTTGTAAAACAGACCTATTTCATTTGGTTATTGTGAGGAACAAATGAGATAATATATAAAATACTTTGCCAAGCTGTAAATGCTATATAAATGCTAGTTATTATTATTTTATTAAGGATTACTATTAGCATATCCCAATCTAAGCAGCCCACTCATTTTCTCTACCACTAAGTCCTAGTATGAAGGGTCTCAGAAGCCTTTGCTGATTCTCCCAGGTATTAGTGTCCCTCTACCTTGGAATGACTTTGTATGTCTTTATTTATCTCTTTGCTTGGCATTGTCCCTTGGTAGAGTGCAAGCTCTTTGAGGGTGAGTCCTGTTTTGTTTTGTATTCCTGCTGCCCAGCACAGTGCTTTATAGCATGCAGCATCTACCTAAGAATTTCTTTCAGAATTGGAAGGAGGCTGTCTTTTCATCTACCATTGAAGTCATCTGTCACTGACAGTGGCTGCACTTTTTTTCCCCAAAAAACAACCCCCCTGAAGGTGTAGTGCCTGCCCTTAACAGGCTTCCATTTCATCAGAATTATGATTGTGCTTCCCTTAGAAAGGCCTTGATTCTTACCAAATGTCAGTCAAAGAATGAAAGAGAATTAAATCTGTGTCCAAAACTTGTGTTTCGACCCCACCCCTGTCTGGGAGACCTGGGCTTTTCCCTGAGCCTCTGTTTCCATATCTGTCAAATGAAGAAAGCACTTCTTTCCCAGGGTTGGGAAGCTTCCAAGTGCTTCCTAAAGCCCAAAGTGCTGAGCACACATTTGTTAGGAGAATTATATTGAGTGATCTGATTCAATGCTGGCTTTGGAGGCTGAAGGAAAGTCAGAGAGCATCCAGTTCCATGAACTCATTTTATTGTTGTTGTTGTTGTTGTTCAATTGTTTTCAATCATGCCTGACTCTTTGTGACACATTTGGGGTTTTCTTGATGGAGATATTGGACTGTTTTTTGCCATTTCCTTCTCCAGCTCATTTTACAGATGAGGAAACTGAGGCAAACAGGGCTAAGTGACTTGCCTCGGGTCACACAGTAAGTGTCTAAGGTCAGATTCGAACTCAGTTCTTCCCTACTCCAGGCCAGGTATTCTAACCACTGTACCACTCAGCTGCTGTCATGTTACAAATGGAAAAATGACGACGTATAGGTTTATTAGGTGGCCGAGGGCTACACTGGAAATAAGGGACAGAGCAGCCGTTTGGATTCAACTCTCCCTACTCTGAACTCCAGACACAGGGCTGTTTCCTCATCATGGTCCTGAGCTACACAAAAAATATAGTTTGGAGGGAAAAAGTCAATCCAAGCAAATCTCAAGTTTAATGGTGGTGATCGTTGTTTTTAAACAACTGCTTATTTGTCTGAATGTGGAAATTTTATAAGGCTCCTCTGCCAACATAAGGAGTTTTTAAAAATCACGACTGATAAAACAGACAGTTTGGGCTGTTTGATTTTTGAGGCTTAAGTGACAGACTTGACCCTGTGATCAGTATTGAAGCAGAGACGGCTTCCTCTCCCTCCCCCCCAGCCAACTTCCACCTAGAAGCTGGGAGTAGGGCAACTAAGTGGTGAAGTGGAGAGAGCACTGGCCCTGAAGTTGGGGGAACTCAGTTCAATCTAACCTCAGACACCTACTAGCTGTATGATCCTGGACAAGTCACTTAACCCCAATTTCCTTAAACATCTGGGGTCATCTCTGCTTGTCCTGATATATAACTTGCCATTGGACCAAGATGGCTCTGGAGGAACGAATGAGATTGGTGACTGCACAGCCTTCTCTCACTTAAACCCAATTCACTTCAAGTCATGACATTATCCCAATGTCATGGTCCTTTTCAAGAATGAAGGACAAAGAACAACAAGTAGCTGGGGGGGGGGAGGGGGGAGAATATACCATGCATACAATGGATGCATATAAAATCTAAAATCTGAAATAACAGTAAGTTTAGAAGCAAAAAAAATTAGATGCAGGAAAAAGTTAGGTATTATAATTGTCATATAAATGTAAGATTAGACCATGGAGGTTTTTCCACATTTTGAGATTTATATATTAAGAACGTCCTAAATTAAATAACAATAACAGGGTATTTGGGGGGAAATTGAAATTGTTGCATTATAAATCCCTTTGAAAAATAGATCAAGCATACACAAGGAACTAACGCAAAGGAACAAGACCCATTCCTCAATAGGGGTTTGTTAGATATGAAAAAAAAAAAGCTGTTCCTTAAAGAATGGCAGAATTATTAACAACATTATAAAATATTGTTCTGAATCACTTCTAAGAAGAGAAATGCAACTCAAAGGAACTCAGGTTTAACCTCACATGAACCAATTGGCAAAGAACAAAAGACAGAGGTCTATGTGTCGGTGTGCTAAAGTAGTTTTGGAAAGTTGGACAGGGCAAAGAATCATTGGGAGAGCTTTGAAGTGGTGCAACCCTTGGAAACGATCCCCACCATCTGATCAAGATGTGCTCAGCATAGAACCCGAGAGATAAATGACAAAAAGATGAATATCAGATGCACCAAAATATCACAGCAATTTCCGTAGTAACAGAAAACTGCCGACAGGGTAGTGGCTCATCATTGAGGAATGGCTCAATGCCACGTGGCCCAAGCTAATAAGAGCTTGTATTTATTTAACACTTTGCAATGATTTCATTGGGTCCTGACAACAACCTTGGGAGGGAAGTGTTATTATCATGCATATTTTTTCATATAATTATATTATTCCCATTTTATAGATAAGGAAATGAGCTGAGAGAAATGAAGTGATTTTCCCAGAGTCACACAACTAGTAAGTTTCTGAGGCAGGATTTGAGACTATTGAGTATTTGGGATTTTAAGTGCTCTGTGCATTGCACTACCTAGCTGCTATAATAGTAAGAGCCAGCATTTACATCGTCATTAAAGATTTGTAAAAAGCACTTTACAAAATGGATCACCTTTGATCCTCAAAACAACTGTGGGAGGAAGGTGCTGTTGGTATCTCCATTCAGTAGATGAGGTAACTGAGGCTGAGAAGGAGGTAGTGACTTGTCCCCAGGGTCAAGAGAGAGAGGGAGGGAGGGGTGGAGAAGGAGGAGGAGGAGAGAAAAGGAGAGAGAAAGAGGAAGAGAGAGACAATGAGAGAGGCACAGAGAGACAGACAGACAGACAGAGGTTGAGGGAAGGAGGGAGGGAGGGAGAGAGGGAGGGAGGGAGGGAGGGAGGAAGGAAGGAAGGAAGGAAGGAAGGAAGGAAGGAAGGAAGGAAGGAAGGAAGGAAGGAAGGAAGGAAGGAAGACCAGAGGGAGGGAGGAAGGGAGAAAGAAGAAAGAAAGGGAGGAGGATCTCTGTCCTAGGATAATGCAACATGTACACAGATATTTACTGGGGGTTGTGATTCACTCTTCCAGAAAGAAACCTGGTTGATATATTCATAAAAAGTAAGGGGTAGATTAATAGAAGAATCGAGGTGTTAATGTGTAAAATGAAGTGTAAAAACATGTTTATGCCGTGTTATCTCTTTACAAAGTCTGAAGAAATTTCCCTGAGGCAATTGGAAGGACACCTTGACTGGCTAGAGGTTGGCCATATCCCAGGTTGGCCTTTGAAAAGCTAAGCTTTCCAACCTTCACTCCTGGGACTAGACAGAGTTGAGGTGAGAAAGTTTTGTACAGAGTAATGTCTGGCAGTCTAAAGGGTAGTCAGTTATGGAGGAGAACTTCAGGTCTAGAGCAGAGATTGTTGTTTTCTTTCTATGTCCCTATCAGAGGGCAGCAAGAAGGGAAAGAAGATTGTTGTTGATTGTTCTCTACTCTCACCTTCCCACAGCATCAGGATATTTTTCAACAGAATTCCTCACATCACATCCAGCAAGGAACAGACAGACAGACATGGAGATTGGGGCAGGAAGCAGATTTAAGGAACTTGCCTAAAGGTGGTAGAGAACAGACAACTGTATTGAAATTGAAGTAGTTGAGCTCTGGGGAGATGCAGATCCAGGGAGACACCCCTGAGAGAGATGCTATGCCTTGAGCAGGTTGGGGTAGCGGAGGGGAACAGAGCAGCATGTGAGAAGAGAAAGAACATCAGGGTCCTGTATTAGAAAAGGTATGAATTGCTTTGATCACATTTTCCTTATGTGTGTGACTGAATACCAGTGTACTATAAGTCTGTGCAGTTTTCCCCCTCTTCTGTGTATATTTGGGAAAGTACACAGCCAAGGTCCACAGATGAATGTTTTGTAGTTATTATTCTTATTATATTATCTTAGTAAAAGACATCACTTTTAAATAATTTCTAATGAATGATTTTAATTTTTTGGTTATTTTTATTTATTTATTAGTGAGGCTATTGGGTTAAGTGACTTGCTCAGGGTCACCCAGTTAGTAAGTGTCAAGTGTCTGAGGCTGGATATGAACTCAGGTCCTCCTGACTCCTGGGCCAGTGCTCTAACCACTGTGCCACCTAGCTTCCCTATGAATGATTATTAAAGGTAAATATTCTGATGGGGGCTAATGAACTATAAATATTTTAAGGCATGCAGACACATACATTACTTTGAGTCTTGGAATGGATGCCCTTCTCCTCCAACTTGTGAGTGGGTTGGCTATAATATTCCTAGGAGTTTTCCCTTTGGGATCTCTTTCTGGAGGTGATTGGTGGATTCTTTCAATTTCTATTTTAGCTTCTTCTTCTAGAATTTCAGGGCAATTTTCCCTGAAAATATCTTGGAAGATGGTGTCTAAGCTCTTTCCTTGATCATGGTTTTCAGGTAGACCAATAATTTTCAAATGATCTCTCCTGGACCTATTTTCCAGGTCAGCAGTTTTTCCCAGAAGATATTTCACGTTGCCCTCTATTTTTTTATTCATTTGGATTTGCTTTATTGTGTCTTGGTTTCTCATAAAGTCAATGGCTTCCATTTGTTCAATCCTAATTCTTAGGCAATTATTTTCATCCGAGAGCTTTTGTACCTCCTTTTCCATTTGGCCAATTTGACTTTTCAAGCTGTTGACTTGTTTCTCATGTCTTTCCTGCATCACCCTCATTTCTCTTTCCATTTTTTCCTCTACCTCTCTAACTTTATCTTCAAAGTCCTTTTTGAGCACCTCTGTGGCCTGAGACCAATTCATATTTTTCTTGGAAGCTTTAGATATAGGGGCCCTGATGTTGACATCTTCCTCTGAGGGTGTCCCTTGGTCTTCCTTGTTACTCAAGAAACTTTCTATGGTCCTCACCTTTCTCTGTCTGCTCATCTTGCCTTTCTTTTACTTGACTTTTAGCTCCCTAAAGTGGGGCACTGTTTCCAGGCTGCAGTATCCCAAGCTTAAGAAGTCCCAGGTGGTATGATTTAAGGAGAATCAGACTCTTCCCTCACCGGCCTGTTTCCTGGTCCTAGATGACCCCAGACCAACTTGCCAATCAACCAGCTTTGTGTGTTGTGGTTGTTAGTTCTGACGAGCCTGTGCCCCTCCCCCACCTGGGCCACTGCTACTCAAGCCTACCTCCTCATTCTCAGCAGGGGTGTAAAATCCAGGTTCTGCCTTAGCACCAGCATAGACCTCTGTAGTCTCCCCCCTGCCCAGGGCTCAGCCCACTCACCAGACTGTGAGCTTAGTTCCAGACAACACTGGTGCTTCAGCTGATTCAGAGGCTCTGGGGGTCTGCTTCTCTGGTGAGGCCTTCCTGGGACTGGATCTGTGTCAGGGTGACTGTGGGGTTGGGCCCAACTCCTGTATCAGCACAGCAGCTCCCTCCTTCCGACCTTCCAAGCCGTTCTTGGTTAGAAGATGATTTCAGCACATTCTTCTGTGAGTTTTGCTGCTCCAGCATTTTCCTGTGGCGTTATTTGGATGTTTTTTGGAGTGATCGTGTCATGAGTTCAGGAGCTCACTGCCTTTCTTCCCTGATTGCTTTTTTAAAATTATTATTGAATTATGAGATTAGTGGTGAATGGGAGACAGAGGATGGGATGCATTTGGAGTTTAGCAAAACATTGGATACAGCATTTTATGAGCTCTGAAATGAATGCAAATAGTTGTGAGCACAGGATCCGAGAAGGGAAATGAGGAGAATGAAAAGAGAGATGCTCAGTGGAGATGAACCATCTTGAGGAGCCCATATAAGATGAGGGAAGATAGCACCTTCATTGGCTCTTTTAACTCTGGCTTCTCAGGCCATCTCAACACAGAAAAAGGAAAATTTCCTGAAGCACTGAGAATTCCAGGACATCCAATCAACTGGAAACAATTCAGATGAGGAGGAAAAAACCAAAATCTATCCACCCAGGTTTTCCCAAAAAGATTGACTCTCTCATTCATCTCCAGGGTTAGTTCTTCTCTACTTCTCTAATGCCACTTCATGACGCTCTAGCAAAACTGGCTTGCCTTCCATTTATTTTTTGTAATATTCCTTTTAATTATACATTTAACAAATATCAAGCCATGAACACTGGAAACTGCAAAGAAGAGAAAGGAGGGTTGTATGTGAAACTGAAGACTTTTGTTACTTAGGGTGTTTTTTTAAAGTTAATGTAAAATTAACAAAGTAACAAAAATGTTCTGCTTTTCAATATTACCTTCTGAACTTCCTTCTGCTCTCTCAGGTGGATAAAATGTTTCATTTGACATCATTTTTTAATGTCTTTCTTTAAAAAAAAAACACTAGGGGCAGCTAGATGCCGCAATGGATAGAGCACCGGCCCTGGAGTCAGGAGTACCTGAGTTCAAATCCGGTCTCAGACACTTAACACTTACTAGCTGTGTGACCCTGGGCAAGTCACTTAACCCCAATTGCCTCACTAAAAAAAAAAAAAACAAAAAACAAAACACTAACTCTACCCCCACACCAGTTCTTATTTGCCATAAATCTGTAGTCAAACAAAACAAATTTACATATTGGCTTTGCCCAGAAACAGACACATTTATTCTTCTCCACTTGTCCACCAGTTCTCTGATAAGTGGGGGAAGGCCTGCTTTCCCATTAGACCCGTGGAGTCATGACCAGTCTTTGCGTAAATCACAGTCTTTTGAAATGTGTTTTCCTAGATGTACTGTCATCTCTGTAATTGCTTCCCTGGCCGTGGCTACTTGACTCTAAATCCTGTTATACACAGATCATCTCAGGTTTCTCTGAATCCATCCCTCACACCATTTTGTGTGATGAAATAATAAAAACAACACTGGCAGCTTTTATATAGAACAATAAAATTGTGCAGAACACTTTACACACATTCTCCTTTGATTCTCATAAGAACACTGGGAGGTCAGTGCTATTATCATTCCCATTACATTAGGTTCATAAACTGCAATTTGTTGAATCATTCCCAAGGACGGGGACTTGCTTTGGTCCCATTCTTTGCTGGAATGAAAAGGATTGCTATAAAAGTGTTTGTATTTATGGGTCTTTTCTGGCTATCTTTGACCTTCTTGAAGTGTATGTGTATTAAAGGTATGTGAAGTATACGGACTTCTTGGGTTCCAAATGGCTTTCTAGAGTGGTTGGGTCAACTCCCACATCTGCCACGTCACAACTCCACCAACAGGGAACAGCTGTGCCTGTCCTCCGACTGCCCATCCAACAACTGCCTTCTCCCCTTTTTGTCATCTTTGTAGATTTCGTGGGTGTGAGGTTGAACCTTAGAGTTATTTAAATTTGCTTTTCATTTTTCTCAGTAGGTTAGAACATATTTCTTTTAATTCAGTTGTTCGTAGTTCATCTTTCTTCCCTTAAGAATGACTTATTCCTATTTTTTGATCATTTATCACTTGGGGAATAGGATATCTAGATGGTAAAATGGATAGAGAGCACCAGGCCTGGACTCAGGAAGATCTGAGTTCATGTCCAGCTTCAGATACTTACTAGTTGTGTGACCCTGGGCAAGTCACTTAACCCTGTTTGCCTCAGTTTTGTTTTCTATTAAATGAGATGGAAAAGGAAATGGCAAACCACTCTAGTGTCTTTTCCAAGAAAACTACAAATAGGGTCCTGAAGAGTCAGACATGACTGAAATTGACTGAACAACAACAACTCTTGGTGAATAACTCTAATTCTCTTATAGGATTCCCTGAAAATTTTAGTTTTAAGCTTTAACAGCTCATTATTAATACGAAGACTCTATTTGTATAAATTCTCTATTGATCTTGGATATCAGAGATTTATCACACACATTTGCTGCAAAGTTTTCTCCTTGTCAATGGCTTCCCTTTTAATTCTAACTGCATTGATTTTGCTTGTTAAAAAGCTTTTGAATTTTGTGTCAGTGAATTCTTCTCTTGTGATAATTTTATCTCTTGGTAATAATAAGATAGGCAATATTTATATGCATTTGTATCATGCTTTCAGGTTTTGAAGCACTATTTCTGTAATGCCTTTTGATCCAAACAACAGCCCTATGAAATAGGGGCTACTAATATCCCTGTTTTTCAGGTGGGATAACTTAAGACTGAGATAGGGTAAGTGACTTGCCCAGAGTCATACAGTTGTTAAATATCTGAAGGCAATAGGATTCCAACTTGGATTTTCCTGACCCCCAGTCGAAGGCTCTACACCTAATTGAGAATGACTTTCTATCTGGCATCATCATTCCTTTGCATAAATTGACCCCCATGTTCTGTAATGCAGGTCTTCCTTGTAATTGTCTCACAGGATACCTAGTTTTCTAAACTCAGCTCAACCCCCCATTTTATTAATAGATAATGACTCCCCTTAAGAAACCACATTGGATATGTTGTGTATGGAATTTTTTACACTCATTTTCTCCATCAATACAAAGTAAGCTCTTTGAGGGGAAGGAATGTTTGGTTCTTGGGATTTCTAGCATCTTGTCCTGGCACATTGACTCAACGAGAGCATTTGATATAGTCCTGTCTGCTTCATGCCTTCAATTATCCAAGCCAAGTTGTCCTCTCTCCCCCTTCCAAGGATACTATGCTGAACCTGTGACATCCCCAGGCCATGGACTCCCTTCACTGGCAGAGCTCAGCTTTTCTATATCTTATGATCATAGAACTCAGAGCTGGCAGAAACCTTAGATATCATCAATCTCACATTCCTCATTTTTTAATCAAGTAGGCTGAGGCATGGAGAACTTGAAAAACATGTGCATAAAACTTTTCATTTGGCAAAGCACTTATCACATTTTTTCTCAATAGATCTGATTGCATGAGGTTTAAGATTCAAGATCTCACAGTAACTACACAGAGGTCAGGATTTGAACCCAGTCCCCAAGATCCTAGGCTTTAAAGTAGAAAATAACCTTAGAGATTATCTTCTCCAATCCCCCTTTTATAGGTAAGGAGACTGAGTCTCATATAGATAATAAGAGGGTTTGAACCCAAATTCCTGAATTCTAAATTTGTTTCTCTTTGGAATGAACCATGGTGCCTCATGGTTATCCTGCACCATTCTTGGCCACAGCCTTCTTTTTAGAAGTCCTCCATATAAGATACACACCAAGCCTGGGAGGCCCCCTCCTTTGTGTCTTGATGATGTAGGGATACCAACATGTCTTCAAGCTGTCCATCTTGTGTCTCTTATCTTCACTCAATTATTGGTCCAGCCCTCTTTTTTAGGCAAATATCCTCAACTTAACCCAGGAGGATTTCAAGGCCACATGGAGATTTTTTTGGTTCTTTGATTCATCATTTATTGAAACAGGATGAGAATCTCACAAGCATGTGAGTTACATAATGCTCTGTTTGCCTCGGTTTGGGAAACCAGCCATAGTGTGATACATGGAACTGAGAACATATGTAAGCCATTGGTCTCCAGGAGCCAGGTTAGCATCATACCTCATTAAAGAAAGAAATGAGGAGTAAGAGGAGCTTTAATGGAATTCACAGTTACTCCTAAATTGGGAGGTGTTGCTAAAAGCAGTGAGGACAGAGACATTTTAGCGATCAAAAGTGAGAAGCATGGGTAAAAGAAATACCAAAATAAGATGAAAAGCTAATGGGATCTCAGGCTTCATTGATCATAATGAGGGAGGGAGAGTGGCACTGTGTCCTTCAGACACTGCGTGGAGGACGGTACTCAGAAGTAGCATCCTGTTTCAGGAAGGACATGGCTAAGCTGAAGGGTGTCCAGTGAAGGACGGATAGAAAGGGGACGAGCCTTAAATCTGTCCCATATAATGATTTTGAAGGAACTACTGATATTTAGCCCATAGAAAAGAAGGTTGGGGAGTGACCAGATTGTTCTCCTTTAGTGGAAGAGGGGTTGACCTTGTTATTTTTGCCTCTCAGGGGAAGAAAAAGGAATGATAAGGGTCATTGTATAAAGGAAAATGTAAGCTTGTTGTCAGGGAAAGCTATCAAAAGGGATGGACTGCTCTGGAGGGGATTAGTTTCCCTCACACAGTGGCTGGATGACCACTTGTTCAGGAAAGAGAGGAAAACCTTATCGAGCGATGATCTGGGTCACATGGCCTCCAAGGTCCCTCTCACCCTGATTTTTCTCTCCCCTTCACCCCATATCCAATCCACTTCCAAGTCTTGTCTATCCTCCCTCCACAACATCGCTTGCATCTATTCCCTTCTCTCCACTCACATAGGCTTTCTTCTACATCAGGTTCTCATCACCTTTCACCTGGAAGCCAGGTGGCACCATAATACATGGAGCACTGAGTTTAGAATCAAGAAGATTCATCTTCATGAGTTCAAATCTGGCTTCAGGTATTTACTAGGTTCGTGACCCTTGGCAAGTCACTTCACCCTGGTTGCCTCTGTTTCCTCTTCTGTAAAATGACCTGGAGACCCAGTGTCTTTGCCAAGAAAACACCACAGCTTGTATTGGTGTGATATGGTCCATGAGGTCACAGAGTCAGACATAATTCAACAGCAGCAGCAGCAGCAGCAACAACAACAACAATGTGTATAAGTGCTCACTGTTAAAATTGAAGAAAAGGCTTTTGTGAGACTGTGCAAGGGGTCTTCCTCCAGCATCCCCTTCCTGCTTCCCATTTCCCCAGGGGAATATAAGCTCCTCAGGGCCAGGGACTGGTTTCTATTTGTTTTTTCATCATCAACAATGTGAAAAGAGCCTGGTGCATAAAAAGACACTAACAATGTGAAAAAGACTAAGTGGATGGATGAGTGAATGATTTACCTGGTGTTAGAGTTCTTGTCTGAATAGTCATTTCCTCTTGCCAAGTCTACTTTCTTTTCCTTGGTTGTTTGAAAAGTCACTTATCGTTTAGGCATCTTTCATCGAGTGAGATAGTAAAGGTCCTGGCTGAATTTTTTTTTTTAATCTTAGCAGTCTCTTCTTGTACTCAACAATACTCTTGGTCTGGGTTTTGCTCTCACATTTCCTCTGTGGCTCCCTACTGCCCCTGGATAAGCTGCAACCTTCACAGCCTGGTTTATAAGCACTTCCTCCATCTGACTCCAGCCAGTCTTTCTAGCCTCACCCCACATAGTCTGGGTACATAGATGCCTCCTCTCTTACTCATGTCTTTGGGTTTTGCTGGTTGGGGCAGGACATGATGTGTGTGTGTGTGTGTGTGTGTGTGTGTGTGTGTGTGTGTGTGTATTCCTTTGCATATGTGTGCCGACTTCATAGCCAGACTGGCAAAGGTATCCAGACATCCTGGCCCACAGAAAACCAGTATAGACATGGTTGGTGATGATATCTCTAATGCCCTTGGCTCAGCCGCCTTGTACACTGGGCCAGTGTTTCTGAGGCCATTCCCTTTCCCTCAGGTTATGGCAGGTGGGGGAGAGAGAGAAAATGGTGGAACCCTATCAACATTGTTCCTAAAGTCCTTCCTTGTTACTTGTTCTTAAAAGTGCTGGACACAGCTTTCACTCTGTCTTGCTGTGTCCCCTGCCCCTCCCCCCTTTCTTTCCTATGACTCTTCCCAGTTTTGTCTGATCATTCTTTACCTGCTCCTTCAAAGTCTCCTGAGAGCCCTCTCCATCAGGTGAGTGATTTATTTGCCAAACACATTCTTCCCAGTCATCCTGAGAATTGTTCCACACTATGTCTCAAGTGCTATTGTCCAGAGTTCAGAGATGTTGTGTGGTACAGCGGACAGAACGATGCCCTTGCTGTCAAGAGCAACTGTGGAGGATTAGTGAGGAGAGGTGGGCACAGGTGGCATGTACTCAGGGGAGTCAGGATTCCAGGTAGGAAGTGGTGAGAGAAGAGGAGAGGGAGGCTGCTACCCTGTTCTTCACCATGCTACTCGAAAAGAGACACAGATTTAAGAAATTTAGAAATATTTTTTTAGGGGTTTTAAGCATTGATTCCAAAGTTTGTTTGCTTGTTTTTGCTTTCTGATATTGGACATACCAGCTCTATTCATAAGATCTGTGCAAAGATTGGATTGGTTCTTCATCACCTCAGGGACAAGTTAGGAAAATTCATGTGCACTCTTTAATCTATGGCTCACACAAACTCAAGAGCTAGTTATTTCAAGAGGACTGGACTTATGATGTTGGGGGGGGGTGTCTTATAATCATCTTGAAGTCACAGAAATGACAGAAAGAAATGCAATTCATGCTCTGGAGAGGAACTTCTTAGCTTTCTACTGCATCTCACACAGAAAGGATGCATGCACACACACACATATATACATGTATAGACTTGGATAGACATATGTACATATACACAAATATACATGTACATGCATTATATATTATAATATATAATATCATCCATACATACACACATATACTCACATACGAACTTTTCCTTGGATAGAAAGAGGTTTAGTCAAGTTTTGAATCCTTACCTCCTAAGTGTAGGTTCAGTGTTCTTTACGGGCTGACCTGACCTGCCTGACCTTTGGGAAGAATCACTGCATCTCCCTTTGGGATGAACCTCAGAGGACCCCTAGTCTGTGCCTCATCTGAAAACTTATCTCCTTTGTGATACCACTTCTGCATATGCAGCATCTACTCCCAGGCCTCCAATGAAGAGGCACCTGCTGCCTTTTAGGGAGACTTACTCCTTTTTTTTTCTTTTTGATAGGACCAATTGTGAGAAGTTTCCCTCCCTTAATATGGAGCCTAAGTCTTCGAAATGTTGTACTTGTAAAGGCCATCAGGATAAGTTTGCTATCTCTTCTAAAGGACATCCCTTCAAATGATTGAAGAAGATAGCTGTCACATGTCTCCTGAGTAGACTTCTCCAACCCCATTTCGTTCAATTGATCTCGGACATGGGCCTGGTTTGTCTGGCTTTGTGTCCCAGAAGAACAAACTCCGTAAGGGGCTCAGCGATCCCCTAGAAAGACTCGAGTGGGAATCCCTTGGTCTCATTCCTTTTCCACACCTGCTTAGTGAACTCTGAAGTTCACTATTGCCTTGGACAAAACTGCCCATCGCAGGTAGAGAAAAGCTGCTTTACCGAAGCACAGCATGCTGGATCGTTTATATTCTCTGAGGACTTGGAGTTAGACTGCACTGAGCTACTCCATTGCCAAGGTCAGACTCAGATCCACGATGCTTGTTCATGGCCTTGGGGGATTTAATCTCGACAGTCCCATGGGCCCATTTGATGGCTTTCCCTGTCACTCATTTTGCTTTGAGGAGCTAATCACCATCGCATGTTTGTGAGTCGGTGAGTTGGTTATATTTACACATTTGATGTCAAAGAACAACTAAGAAATTTATAAGTTATTATTAAACTTCAAAGAGAAAGGACTTTGTTTATCCCCTGTTCCTGGCCTCTGTATGTAATGTGTTCATCCTAAGGGAAACTGCACACTCAGTCCACTAAGGAGTGTTTTTTTTTGTTTAAGACACAGCCCAACTCTCTCAATCCCTATATTTCCAGGGTCCCCTAACCTGGTTCTCTGGAAGGCCCCAGTGACAAAGAAGAGGTCAGGAAAGGTGTTATCTCTCCCAATTCCAGTGTGATCATCTTTTTGAGAGCAAAAGCCACTTGGTTTTCTGTGGTTATTTCAAGTACTAGGAACCAATGAAAGGTTTAATAAATGCTTCTCCTTTCTATCCAATTCCATGGGAAGAGCTTCAGCCCCGGGTACCAGAGGCATTTGGATGTCCTTCAGAACTCCTGCTTCTCTGTAGGAGACTTTGAAAGCTAGAAGGGCTAAGGGGATGAATCTTGGAGGAGCAGGTAGGTAGGCATGAGTTATCTATCTGAAATTCTCAGGCAACTTTCAAAAAAACCACAACCATGGGCCTCTCATAGGGTTATTGTGAAGAAAACACCTTTCAAAATAAGTTCCTTAAATGTTGTACAAATGTCTTTTATTATTTCTGTTATTGCAGAGTGTGGAGATCTCTGCTGGCTTAACTTATGGGCTTTAGTTCCAACATTGTCATTTGGAATGTCCAGTGTTTCTTCAGACTTTTAGATGAAGAATATGGTCTCTCTTCACCCTTGCTGTGCCACCCCAGGACCAACCCAGACTGTTGAAACACACTCTTGCCTCAACCATAGGGTTTAGCACTTCATGACCCAACCACCACACCTTGAAATGCTGTCTTCCACCTACCCACACTGAATGGTCATCAGTAATATTCTTACTAGGTCTGTGCCTCATTAGTAGACTGAACCCTGCACAAGTCAGGCTTCCCAAATCTGAGTTACTTTACTAAATTACAAATCTCAGTGTTGGAAGGGACTTCAGAGGCTATCAGGTTACCCTACGTGAACAGGATAATGTCTAGGAGATCTTCAATAAGTGGTCATCTAGTGACACCAATTCCTCTGGAGACAGACCATTGCACTTTGGGAGGGTTTCAACTGTTAGGAAATCTTTCCTTATATCAGGTCATTATATGAGCTCGTTGTATATGGGCTTGAAATCTACTACTCTGTCAGTGTCCTGTCCCCCCTCAAACAGTTTCCTTCCCTTCTCTCCTTCCTCTTTTCCTTTCTTCTTCCTTCTTAATGTCTTATATTTGTGAAATTGATGTTTATAAATACAGTGATCTTTCTATTTTCTTCTATTTTATATAATAAAATCTAACCTTTTATTGTATCCCATCAAGTTCTTTTTGTATCCTAACTCTGTCATTCTAAGTGTCAACAATTCCTGCCCCCCCAGATAGTCTCACCTAAAGATCTGATAGGAAGACCATATAGGAAGTTTGCCACCATTTGCCAAGAAAGAGGGAGAGAGAGAGAGAGAGAGAGAGAGAGAGAGAGAGAGAGAGAGAGAGAGAGAGAGAGAGAGAAGAAGAAGAAGAAGAAGAAGAAGAAGAAGAAGAAGAAGAAGAAGAAGAAGAAGAAGAAGAAGAAGAAGAAGAAGAAGAAGAAAGGGAGGGAGGAAGAAAGAAAGAAAGAAAGAAAGAAAGAAAGAAAGAAAGAAAGAAAGAAAGAAAGAAAGAAAGGGAAAAGGAAGAACGGAAGAAAAGAAGATAAAAGAAGAGAAGAGAAGGGAAAAAAGAAAGAAAAGATAAAAGAAAAGATAAAAAGGGTGCACAGCACAGGATGGACTCTCAACTCTCCATGGTGTTCCATTGAAAACTTCCTGGATAGTTGTCCTGGGCCAGTGAATCCTGCTCTTTGTATCTGGATGTTCAAGTGGTCTGGAGTCCACCTCATTTTATTCTCAACTAGCCCACATTTTGCCATCTTTTTGATAAGACCATCAAGGACTTTGCCAAAGGCTTTCCTAAAATAGAGACAAAGGCCCCCTTTCATGGTCCTCTTCTCTACCAGTATGGTGGCTCTGCTAAAACAAAACAAAACAAACACAAAAAGAGGAAGTAGGTCCTTCATGACTACACTCTTGTTTCCCATAAATGACTCATTTATTCATATCACCAAGAGGTGATATTGTTTTTAAAGAGGATTCTTATGCCACTGAATTCATAGGGGAAAGACTGTCTGCATTTTTAATTCGGGATGTGAGTATTTACTTGGATGATGCACACTTTTCCTCGTGGATAAAACATTTCCGGCCTCTGTATGACAAGCCTTGTCCACTCTAAGCCACAGAAACAGCTTTTGGAAGCTTTTGGAAGACGTGGCTCTTCTCTGCTTGGGGTCTTTTCTGCCCAGTCCTCTTCCTCAGCAGGTATTGAGGTTTATTCTGAATTCTGCTCCCATTTCAAGGATTGTTGGGGGAAAATGCTCCCTAAGCTTTATGAAAACACATGAAGGTTCTAAGTGGCAGGAGCAGCTGCATTCATCAACTTCATAGACCTGAGGCAAACATTGCGGGCAAGAATTGATTTATTGGGGACCCAAAGGAACACAAGGGAGCTGAAGCCTGTCTCAGATGGGTCTCCTATCCTAGGCAACATCAGATTATTCTCCCTACTTTTCATCTTGAGGTACATTTTCAATAACTAAGTTGATAAGCACGTGCACGATCTCGCAGGACGTCCCAGCTCTGATTTGAGGACTTATACCCACATGGATGGTCTGGCTCTGCTCTTGTTCTAACATATGTGATGAACTAAAATTGAAAGTGATGATTCTGTTAAAGAAATTATGCTGTGAAAAAAGGAGCCCTTTTCTTCTGACACATTTATTTGGTTAAAAAATAACTTGAAGCAGATTGTGTTTCCATTTTTCTTGGTCCACAAGTGAGATAAAAAAGAACAAAAATCAACACCTTGTACCTTTCCCCAATGGCATATTTGAATCAGCCCAGGAGCGTGGAGGCCTCACACTGTGCGGCTGTGTATCGATTGGGCTGGAGGGCACCTCCTTGTGGAGAACAATTGATTTTTTTTTTTGTTAGCAAAGAGATTTTAATAGTCTCTGTACATACTGTCATGTTTCAAGGCCCCAGAAGCCAGAGGCACGCGTGACAGTAACTCTGTGATCAATGACTCTGCTGGCAGAAAATCTACCTGTGCCCAGACACGCTGGGTGGTGGTGACTGAGAAGGTGACTTTAACGTCTTGTGAGAGATGCCCTGCCAGAGAGGCTCAGGGGGCTGCTCTGCGTGTCCTGGATCCCAGAGTTGGAAAGAAGGTGCTTGGCTAAATCACCCACAAAGCCTATGGGCCACAAATTTCAAAGCCATGTGTAGAGCCCCTGGGAGTGCTGGTTCTAGTCCAGGGAAATCTGGCTCTGATTCTCAGGCAACAAGTCAGTCAACAAGCATTTGTTATTAAGTACCTACTACGTGCTGTGTTGGATACTCTTTGATTACCTGTGTGACCATTTTTCATCTTGCTGATCTGCAGTCCTTACCTTAAAATGCTATGCTGAATATCAAGTGAGATGATACATGAGAAATCCCATGTAAACGGTGTTTTTATGAATTTAACTCTAGAGACTCCTGCCAGGTCCTTTGGCCAAGGAACAACGCCTCCCCCTCCCCGCCTTCGCCAAAACCACTATTTTCTAAAGGCAGTGGCACTGTCTACTTTTATATTGGTGTCTGTATTTAAAGATGGTTCCCTGGGATTTAAAAATGGTTAATTGTGTAGTCCAGTTTACTTGAGAGGAAAAACATTCTTTTAAAGATGAATCCTTCAAGTAAATCCTAGAAGAGCGTTAAATTGACAAAGACATATATTGTCTGTTGTCCGGCCATGTGACCAGTGGAGGGCCAGAGTGTGGGGTCAGGGGTTGCTCCTGACTGGCAGCAGGCCCAGGCTCTGAAAGGAGCTGGGGGTACCCGGTAGAGAGGGTGTGGGTCATAGGTAGAGCAAAGAGGCCCAACATCTATGCACTGAGGATTAAGAATTATCTCCCCCCTCCAAATTGTCATCCTCATCCCCACTCTATACCCCCACCCCCCACAAACTTTACTAGTACCTCTCTCTAAGATGACAGGCAGGGAGCAGAGATCCAACCCAGAGTGGAGCAGCCTGTGGCAACGCCTCCTTGGGGCTGTCCATCCAGCCTCCAGGCCAAAGGGGCAAATGGCAGGCCCAGACTTCCTCACCCCTTTTTGGATGCTCCCCAGCACCATTCCACTGTGCTTCATCCATCTCCTTGGGAAGCCTTCGTCTAGAACCCACAAAGGGACAGTGATGGGTAATCCAGGTTGGAGTGAGGCCCCCTTGGCTTTTTTTTTTTTTGATTGAAATAAAAGTTTATTTTGTTTGTTTATTTAAAGTTTTGAGTTCCAAATTCTGTACCTCTCTCATTCCCTCCCTCCCTCCCTGCCCCCTTCCCTGAGGTGGTGAGCAATCAGATATGTTATATATATCTGTATATATCTATATATACACACATATATACATATATAAATATAATATATAGGTTATATATATATAAAATATATGTGCAATTATGTAAAACCTTACCATATTAGTCATTTTACATAAAAAGACTCAAGTAAAATTAAAAAAAAGAAGAAAATGCAAAGTAGCATGCTTCCGTCTGCGTTCATTCAATATCACTTCTTTCTCTGGAGGTGGGTAGCATACTTTATCATTAGTCCTTTTGGATTGTCTTGGATTGTATTGCTGAGAGTAGTTAAGTCCTTCACAATTGCTCATAGAACACTAATGCTGTCACTGTGCACAATGTCCTCCTGGTTCTGCTGACTTTACAATACATCAATTTATATAAGTCTTTCTAGGTTTTTCTGAAATCATCCTGCTCATAATTTTCCACAGCACAATAATATTCTACCACAATCCCACACCACAACTTTTTCAGTCATTTTTCAACTGATGGGCATTCCCTCAATCTCCAATTCTTAGCCACCACAAAGAGTTTCCATAAATATTTTTTTTGTACAATTTTTCCCCTTCCCCATAATATTTACTCTATTATCTACCTTCTTTCATCCAATCCCTCCTCAAAAGGGATTTGCTTCTGACTGCCTCCTCCCCACTCTGCCCTTCCTTCTTTTACCCCTCCCTCCTTATCCCTTTCCCCTCCTACTTTCCTGTAGGGTTAGATATATTACTCCACCCAACTGAGTGTGTATATTAATCCCTCCTTGAGCCAACTCTGATGATATTAAGGTCTTTGAACCAATTCTCATGAGGGTGAGGGTCATTCACTACCCCACTCCTCCCCATCTCTCCCCTCACTCCATAAGCCCTTTCCTGTTTCATTCATGTGGGATTTAACCCTATTCTACCTCTCCCCTTAACCCTCCCCCAGTGAAGTCCTCTCACCCCTCAATTTTACCCTAAAGATGTAATCATGAGGCAGCTAGGTGACACAGTGGACAAAGCACCCACCCTAGACCAGGGGGACCCAAGCCCAAATCTGGCCCCAGTCACAAGACACTCACCCACTGCACATCCCCAGGCACCTTACCCAATTCCTACCACCCCACAGAAAAAGATAAACAAAAAATAAATGCTTTACAGATATCATGCTTTCATAAATAATTCCCACCTGTGCCTTCTGTCTAAATTTATTTCTATCATCTGCCCTAATACTGAGAAATTTGTTATTAGTTAGACATATCATCTTCTCATATAGGAATGTAAGTGGTTTTAACTTTTAATATGCCTCATGATTTATTTTTCCTGTTTACCTTTTTATGCTTCTCTAGGGCCTTTTATTTGAAAGTGAAATTTTCCATTCAGTTCAGGTCTTTTCATCACAAATACTTGAAAGTTCTCTTTTTCATTGAAGTCCCATTTTTCCCCCTGAAAGATTAATGTAGAAGCTTCTAGATCTTGTGCTATCCTGACTGTTTCTCCAACAGTACTTGAAGTGTTTCATTCTGGCTGCTTGCAATATTTTCTCCTTGACCTGGGAACTCTGGAAATTTGCTATGATATTCCTGGGAGTTTTCATTTTGGGATCTCTTTCAGGAACTGATCGGTGGATTCTTTCAATTTCTATTTTAGCTTCTGCTTCTAGACTATCAGGGCAATTTCCCCTGACAATCTCTTGGAAGATGATGTCTAAGTTCTTATTTTGATCATGGTCTTCAGGTAGTCTAATAATTTTCAAATTATCTCTCCTGGATATATTTTCCAGGTCACTTGTTTTTCCAAGGAGGTATTTCATATTTCCCTCTATTTTTTTATTTATTTGGATTTGCTTTATTGTGTTGATTTCTCATAAAGTCATTTGCTTCTATTTGCTCAATGCTAATTTTTAAGCAATGATTTTCTTCAGAGATCTTTTGTACCTCCTTTCCATTTGCATTTGTCCAATTTGTCTTTTCAAGTTATTGACTTTTTTTCATGACCCTCCTTCATCACTCTCATTTATCTTTACATTTTTTCCTCTACCTCTCTTACTTTTCCCTCTATATCTCTTACTTTATTTTCAAAATCTTTTTTGAGTGCTTCTATGGCCTGAGACCAATTCATATTTTTCTTGGAAGCTTTGGATGTAGGATCCCTGATGTTGCTATCCTCTTCTGAGGGTGTACCTTGATCTTCCTTGTCACTGAAGAAACTTTCTATGGTCCTCATCTTTCTCTGCTCATCTTGACTGTCTTTTACTTGACTTTTAAATCCTTCTTAAAGTGGGGCACTACTTACAGGATGTACTGTCCCAAGCTTCAGCCCCTCCTTAAATACCACCTTAGAACCCCCTGAAGGGGACAGGAAGTCTGCTTGGATTGGCTGAAGGATTTGGTCATGCCCATCGGGGACCGTGTGGAACCAATGAAGTGGATTGGAATAGGGGATTTGAATTTCTGTTCTTGTGAACTTTGGAGGCTCAGTAGGACTTTCCCCTTGTGACCATGCCTGGCATAGCCAGCAGATGAGTCTGCATCACAAGCCAAGGACAGACAGGATTCAACCTGGAAAAGCATGACAGGAGCTGAGCAGAAAATACACATGGGGAGGAGTGTTTTCAGGACATCAACTCAAGGAATTCCAGGGACTGTGCATTTCCCTCCCTGCCCCATGGATTCCAAACTGTTGTTCTCTTTCCCCTGGACTCAGTGTGTCCTAATGGGGCAGCGTGTGATGCAACTGGAGGAAGGGCCAGTGCTTTGTAATTAAGTCTGTCTGGATAATTGAGACCAGTTGTATGCCATGGGGGATGCACACTGGGCGGTTTCTGAGCATTGGAAATCTACCCCCCCAACCACCCAGAACTGTGTCTAGAGCCCTGAAGAGGGGACAGAGAGTGACTGTGCAGCAAGTCTGGGTTGAGAGAGGAAATGCTGAGAATGTTCTATGCAAAATCAGAAAGGCAGCAGGCCCGGCCCCTAAGGAGCTTCCATGTATCTGGAGGATACAAGTCATGCACAGACAAACTGGTGGGATTGTCTGACCAGGGAGAGAGGTCTGACAACCTAGAAGATCATCAGAGGCTGGAGGAGGTGACACCTGAAATGGGTCTTCAAGGAAACAAAAGATCCTAAGAGGCAAAGGTGTGGAGGGAGGCATTTTGGTCCTGGTTCAGAGACCAGGCAAAGGAACAGAGGCAGGTGATAGAATTTTCCAAGGCTGGAGAAAAGCAAGTTGCCCAGTATGGGTGGGAAGGACTGAGGAGAGAGAAGTCTGCAGTGGAAGGCCAAGTTCAGCAGCTGACAACCAAAAGGCACTGGGGAGTCAGAGAAGATTATGGAGCCAGGGTGAAGCAGTGTCATGCCTGGGCTTCAGGAATATTATTGAAAGAGGTTTAGGGATGGAGGAGGGATAGAAGCAGGAAGAGAGAGGAAGAAACTTTCAAAACAGCACAAGTGAGATGTGATGGAGGCCAAGACTATCATGGCAGTCTTGGGAGTGGAGACAAGTGAAGGACTGAAAGAATTCATGAGATTGTGTGGAGATGAAAGAAAGTAGTAAGACAGTGATTTGGCTATCAGAAGTGATGGAGAGGGCAGGTGAAGGGAGTCTCCAAGATGTCAGACTGGAGGAAGCTGGTCCCCTCAGCCAAAATAGGGAAGTGGAAAGAACAGTAGAGTTGGGGGAGAAGATAGAGTGTCCTTTCTGTCCTAATTATTTTGAAATGCTCATGGGCCATCTAAAAGAAGATGGTCAGCTGGCTGGATATGGGAGGCTAGACCTCAGGGAAGAACAAGGATGCCTAGGAAGTCAATGTAAAGAGAGTTACTGATGAGATCATCAGAAACAAAGATGAGCCCATCAAAAGTAAGGAGGGATCTGGAAAAGAGGTGGAATATGCAGGGATCAAGCCTTCATGGTGCTGACAACAACAATGAACACTTCTATAGCATATTAAGGCTTGGAAGGCACTTTACAAATATGATATTAATTGATCTTCACAAAAAGCTGGGAGGTAAGTGCTGTTATTATCCCCCTTTTTCAGATGAAGAAACCAAGGCAGACAGCAGGTAAATGATGTAATCCAACGAAGGGTACTGTGAACAAGTAGTCAGATGTATAGGAAAAGAGAACAACATGAAAGCAAAGGAGGAAAGAGTACACAGGAATAAGAAACTGTTTTCAGTGCCATAAGCGGTAGAAAGGTCAAAGAGGATGAAGGCTGAGTCACTGAATTTATTGCAGCAATTAAGATATTGGTAAGATAATGGGGCTGCTCGGTGGTGCAGGGAATAGAGTGCCAGGCCAGGCATGGAGTTTAGGAAGACCTGAGTTGAAACTTGTATTCAGATACTTATTGACCCAGGATGAGCCACTTAACCTCTATATGCCTCAGTTTCTTCATCTGCAAAATGGGGATAATAAGAAGAGACAGATAGAGAAAGAGAATGATTGATGATTTCATCAAAGATGGGAAGGAGATGGGATTAATGATAGAAGTCCAGAGGGCACAAGGCTGGTCTTAGAGGTTTCCAGTGCAGTCTCTTTGCCAGCAGGAAAACAATGGAGGAAAGAAGGGGAGTGTGTAGAGGGGTTTAGGAGAGAAGAGGCTGCTCCCCTGTAAACTAGACGACAAGGTCCTCTGTCGAGGCAAATGGGGAGAGAGAAGCCTTGGAGAGCCTGCTGTGGGCAATCCCAAACCAGGACGGTCAGAAGGGAATTCAGTGTTGACCTCGGCCAGTCCATCTCTAGAAAAGAATCACCACGACAAGCTGCTGTGTTGGCTCAAAGACCCATAGTCAGGGGAAACCCACCCCTGCCTCTGACAGACCATTGCATTTGTGGATAGCTTCAACTGGTAAGAAATGTTTTCAATCCCAGACTCCAGTTCCCCCCCCCCCTCCCCAACTTCTACCCATTGTTTTTGGTTCTTCCCTCCAGGGCCAAAGAGAATGAGTCTAATTCCTCTTTCCCTTACCAGTCCTTGATGTCTCCCTTGGAAAAACAGCCTTGGTGTCCCCACATCTTCTTCTCCAAGTTGAATGTAACCATTCACTTTATCTCTCCCTTTATGGCATGGACTCCAGGCCTCTCTCCACCCTGAGCCCCTCAGGGGGGCAGCTCTCTCTAATGCATTGTGCCCAGAATGGAGGGTCCTCATCAGGGCATGGAACAATCACCGCCCTGTCCCCAGAAGCTTGGCCCCTCCTCATAAAGTAGCTCTCTTGACTGTTCTATCATGCAGCTGACTTACATTTAGCTGACTCATCAACTTCCCACATCCTTTTTACTCAAATTGCTGTCCAGTCAGGCCTCCTACTGTTTATACAAGAAATGGATTTCTTTAACCTAAAGGTAAGACTTTCCATTGATTAGATTCATTCCATCTAATTCAATTCAATCCTGATTTTTAACTTGTTAATATCTTTGGGGATCCTCAATTGCTATGCTTGGCGATGGCCTAAGACTCCAGTTAAGGGCTCAAAGCACCACCTCACCCTAACTCTGTGTTCTCTGGAAGGACAGTGTAGGGGGAGGAAAAGAGCTCTGGACTGGCCTGGGGGAGCCCTGGATTCTGATCCTGCCCCCTTCCCCCCCCCCCAGCTGGACAGTCTCCTCTCTCCATTACTTCCTTCATCTTTTGGACCTAATGGATTGGTTTTCAGATCAATTCCAATTCAGGATTTGAAAGCACCATGATGCACTAGGGCCTTGGCCTAAGTTTAGTGATTTAAATGGTTCTTCACATTCTTTTCAGGAAAAACTGGCTTTTCCTCCTTGATTTTTGTGTGATGTTGAAGAAATCATTTCACCCATCTGGGCAGAAGTTTCATCATCTATAAAACAGAGATAATTATATTCACACTACTGGCTTCCCTGGATGTCTGGGAGAAAAATATACACTGGAAACCTCAAAATTTATTCAAATGTTTAATTTTTAAAAAAATACATGATCTTGAGGCAACATTTTTCAAATCAGAAATTTATTATTTTACTTGATAAACCATGCTGAAGACGAAGTCAAAATTTAATCATGCTCTGTATCAGTTCTATTAATTGACTTATTCATTTAATTATTCAGCAAGATTGGATTCAGTACCTAATATGTGCCAGGAATGTAGTAGGTCCCAGTGAATTGTTTATTTAAGGATGTTTTAAGATTTTTTTTGGGGGGGGAGGCAGCAACATGAAATTAAACATTTGTATCTGCCGAGGGGTGCCAAAGAAAACAGAAGAAATTGATGAGGAGAAGATTCTTCATTCCATGACTCCCTCCCGTACTGATTCATTTCTACTTTACATTCAATGAAATATTTTAAGATAAAATTAAATCTACTGTCAAAATCTCTAGCATAGTTCACTCAGATTAAAGATGTAAGGCCAACAAGAGGCTGTGATTTTTGGCTAGTTCAGGGAAAAAATGCAAAAAAAAAAATCAAGGAAGTAGATTAGAGTCCTTTTTTTATTGGGAGGGGGTGAGGCAATTGGGGTTAAGTGATTTGCCCAGGGTCACACAGCTAGTAAGTGTCAAGTGTCTGAGGCCGGATTTGAACTCAGGTCCTCCTGACTCCAGGGCCGGTGCTCTATCCACTGTGCTACCTAGCTGCCCCTAGAGTCCTTTTGTGTGAATTAGATGATGTCCCCAGACAGTTTCTCAACTGCCGATAGTGAGGGAAGGGACAAAGGTCAAATCTAGGCTAAAGTTTACACCTGCTGGAAGGCAAGACCATGGGAAGGCTAACGGGGTATTTATGAAAGGATGGTCCCAGATGTAAGGTGCACCATTTGTAACAGTCCAGGGTGGAAGATGAGGAGGAGGAGGACAACAACGACATTAACAATTATATAGCACTTCCAATGTGTTGGATGCTGTGCTAAGCACTGGAAATACAAGGAAAGCCAGAAACAGACTGTGCTCTCAAAGGGCACGATCTAGTAGGGCGATGATAGGCAAATAACTAGGGAAATAGAAGATCTATGGAAAATAGATGGAAGGTTCTCTGAGCCATGAAGCCACTTGTAGAAAAGAATGTGGAGCAAACTCCTGCTGAATGTTGGATTTGAGCTGAGTCTTGAAAGGACTCAAAGAATCAGGATGGTGGCAATATGAAGGAACAGGAGCTGTTTGAGGGGTAGATGTGTGGGTTATGAGATGGCTGTGGGAGGAAATATGTGCATATGAAATGAGACAGAGGATAACACTGAGGTAGGTGCCTGGGAGGATAATGATTGACCAGCAACAGCAATGGGGTTTGTTGGAGGAGGAGAGACTTTGGGGGTAAAGATAATGAAATTCATTTAGGACATGTAAAGTTTGAGATGCTGGTGAGACATATAATTTGATATTTCCAAGTTCATTAGGGATGTGGCTGATCATCAGGAGAGATGTTAGGGCTGGATATATAGATTTGGGAATTATTTGCACACAGATGTTAACAACTCCTAGAAGCTGACGACATCTTCAAGCAAAATAATATGGATAGAGAAGATAAGGGGCTCCAGGACAGAGCCTTGAGAAACACACTCAGTTAGCAGTCCTGACCTTGATGCAGAAGGAGCAGTCACATACATAGAAAAAGATGCAGAATAGAGAATCATCCCAGAAATCTGGAGAATCGAGGGTCAAGAAGAAGAGGAAGGCTGTTAAAAGTGTCAAGGGCTGCAGAGACATTGAGCAGAATGAGAACTGAGAAAAGGTTAGATTTGGTCATCAAGAGATCCCTGCTAATGTTGGAGAGACAAGCTTCAGGGCAACGGTGAGGTCAGAAAACTGATGGCAGAAGGTGAGAAGAGAGAAAGTGAAGGCATCAAGTATCAATGGCTTTTCCAAGGAGTTTAGCTGAAAAGGATACATGAGCTCACCAATAGGAGAACAGGGCAAGTGATTCTAGAACATAGGGAAGAGTTGAACTGTTTCACCAAAGGGTCAAGATATGGAAGGGAGGAGAGCACAGATAATACAGGGTTAATGGCCTGGGAAAGACCTGAGAGATAGAGAGAATGGGGCCATTGTGAGGTTGAAGAACAGTTCATAAGACAAAGGGAAATATTTAATGATAACAGATTTTGTGTATGTGGAAATTGAACATCTGTGAGAGACAGTAACAAGGATATTCCTTTCTCTATGTTTGGCTCAGAGTAGAGAAGGAAAAAGTCACAGGACATGAATAGGTTAAGGGACTAAAACTTGAGGGTTTTGGAGGGAGCCCCCAGAACAGAGATACCTGATGGCTGATGTGACCCTGCAGCAAGTCTTCACCCCAACTAGATGAAAATGTCAATGGGAAGCATTGGACAAAATAAATAAAAATGTGATAAAACATAGATAACATCACATTTTAAAACTAAGTCAATGTGTGGCTTGTGGGGACCCCATGTACTGATTAGTGGCTTCCATTTCTATTTGAGTTTGACACTACAATCTTAGAATGAAGGCAAGTGCTGGGGATGAGAGAAAGACTCCAAGCCATAGGGAGAATTCTATATCTATTTCTATTTCTATATCTATATCTATATCTATATCTATATCTATATCTATATCTATATCTATATCTATATCTATATCTATATCTATATCTATATCTATATCTATATCTATATCTATATCTATATCTATATCTATATCTATATCTATATCTATATCTATATCTATATCTATATCAGCTATATCTATATCTATATCTATAAATACATACATATATATAAACATGCTTCAAAATCCTGGAAGCTGGGGGGGGTGGGGATGGTGGGGTGGAGGGAGGGCAAAGAGGGGGGTGCAGGGCAAGGATTCCTGATGCCATGGATGACTATGGGACATCCACAGCAGCCCTTGAAAGCATATATGGTGTTTGTAAAGTATGACTCAATTGTGATATTTCACAACTAGCTATTCACACTTAATTGATTCATGGTTTTAGCACAGAACATCAGAGTTGGAGGGGACCTCAGTGAGCATCTTGTTAGTCCAACTGACTTGCAGACTAATTGAAAGCACTTCAGAGGAGAAGGTGTAACACTGAAAATCCCTGTGAATGCCTGAGAATGAAGTATGGGTTCTCAGTAAAGATCTGGAGAAACCAACAGGTTCTAAGCCGTAAGTAAATCAATGTGGGACACTTTTGGGGTCCATGCAGAGAGACGTGGTGGCCAGGAATAGGGACGTGAGAGTTCCTCTGCTCTCCTCAATGGTCGGGCCATATCTGGAGTCTTGTGATCCAGGTGTGACATTTTGGAAAGGCCATTGGCAAAGTGGAGAGCAGCCAGGGAAATGGGACAGCATGGTGGAAGGATGTAAGCTCATGTCGTGGAAAGACTGACTGAAGGAAGTAGGGTTGTTTCTCCTGGAGAAGAGAAGCCTCAGGGCTAGGGAGCTGGACAGCTGTCTTCAGATCCTTGGAGTGCAATTATCTGGAAGCAAGATTGGACATATTCTACTTCACCAAAGAGGAAAGAGCCAGCTACCCTGGGCAGTAGGTGGAGAGTAAGAGAGTGAGGCTAGACGTTAGGCAGCTGGCTGTAGGATTGGGCTTTCCGGTAGACCAGGGCTGACCCAAAGCCGAACGGGCTGCCTCAGAGGTAAGGAAGCTCTGGAGACTGTCTCCAAATAGGGTCTGCAGAGCTGGTTGTTGGGAACATTGTAGAGATCTTTGTTCAAGTCTGGCTTGTACGGGATAGCACCTAGCTCCCTTACTGCTCCAAAATTCGGGGATCTTGCAGTCCTAGGAGGTAGGCTCCATTAGATTAGGTGCAAATAGCCTTTTGTAAGTGCTCGGGATGGTGAAACCCAAGTCGTCCGTGTTTCCAAGGTCTGCTGTGGATAGTACGGAGTGAGGCGTTCCTGTAGGCACCTCCTCATTCCCACCCCTCAGAACAACTACTCCAGGACACCAGAGCCCATCACATGACAACCCTCCTTAACTAGGATCTCCCTTGCTAAAGACTCTGCAGAAGGGCAGGGTTAGTAAAGGGGAAACAGGCCACAGAGTTAAAGTCAGAACAAGGAAGAGAACCACATTGTGATTTCTTTTTGTTGCCTTGTGCACGTGAAGGTCTCTCCTCTTTTCTAGGTGCCAGTCACTCCTCTTCTTCTGCCCCAGAACCAGGATCGATCCAAGAGCATTTCACAAAGGGGAATTGGGACTGCATGTCAGGGAATCACACATCCCACATTGAGACTTGTTGAGAGGTGGAGCAGGCAGGTGGGACCTCCTTGGAGGTCTTCAAACAAAGCCTGGAAGGTCACCGGTAAGGAGTGACTTGGACATGATTTGAGTTCAGGTACATAGGGTTGAATAGAGGACCCTGAGGCGTCTTCTGGCTGCAATTGATGGTGATGATGATGGTAACAATAGTAAAAACAACAATAATAGCCTTTGTAGAATACTTTAAGGTCTGCAAAATACTGTAAAATATTTCATTTTATCTTCAAAGCAGGTCTGAGAGGTAGGCGCTATTCCTATTTTCTTTTACAAAGGAGACAACTGAGGCAAACGAAGGTGAAGTAACTCGACCAAGAGGACACAGCATTTTTGTTCAGCTGTTTTCACTTCTGTCTGACTCTATGCCCCTATTTGGGATTTTCTTGGCAAAAGTACTGGAGTATTTTGGCATTTTCTCCAAACCACTTTACAGATGAAGAAACTGAGGCAAACAGGCTTAAGTGACTTCAGGGTTAAACAGTAAGTTCCTAATTTGAACTCAGGTATTCCTGACTCCAATTCCAGTCTTCTATCTAGTAAGCCACATAGCTTCCTCTTCAAAATGTTGTGATTTTCTGGAGGGAGGGAAACAATTTTGAAACTAGAAATCTTATAAAAACAAATGTTGGAAACTATCTCTAGATGTAACTGGAAAATAATAAAATATTTATATGGAAAAACGTTGTGATTTTCTGAATACAAGGATATTATGAGCACCCCTGGGATCCATATTTATATTTAGAAATGACATTAGAATTCATTGTGTCCAAGCCCCTAGTTTACAAGTGAGAAAAATGAGGCATAGAGATTGGGATATAAAGCCAGTGCTGCATGTTTCTGAGGTGAGATTTGAACCTAGGTCGGGTGCCCTAACCATTATACCACATTGCCTCTCCAGTATCAGATCTAAAGTCTTTGAGAGGCCAACCAAACTTGCTCCCAGGATAACGTCAAACTGAGCTAGAGTAGGCACCTTGTGATAATCTAGAATTGGAAAGTAAAGGGACGTGATGGATTCCTCCTCGGTTTATGGGCAAAGGAGTGCAGAAGGGATTCTTGGGGGCTCTGCAGGAGCCCAGAGCCTGCCTTTGCCACTTACTACCTGTGCTATTTTGGGCATCACCTTCCCTCCCACCAGACCTTATCTGTCCAGAAGGGAACTGTTGTACTGAGCATCTCTAAGGGCTCATCCAGCTCCCAATCTGGGATGCTGTGAAGCCCTGCCACAGGCTGGGCTTCTGATAACTCAGTTCCCTTCTTCATTAGGCAGAGTGTGGACAGGTCGCATCACTGCCCATGTAATAACAGTGGAGAGCTCAGGCCCAGCTAGGGGGAGGGGGTCAGTAGCTTCATCTTGGCTCACAAAAGCAGCAGCTGATTTCACGGGACTCCTCCTCAAACACCCTTTGTTGGAGCCAACAAGCTCATTCCTGGTCCCCTGGGTGACACTTCATTCCCAGCCTCCAAGCCCATGCCATCTCCTGTGTCTGGGACCCTGTCCTCCTCTTCCCCTCTTCTTGTCTCCCTACCTACACCCTAAGGCTCTGCTCATGGCTGGCTACCAATGACTGCTCCTCCCCCAACACTCTGGGAGCCTCTCCCCAAAAGCCCTGTCCCAATATGCATGTTTTACTTTGAATATATTTTGCATCTCCTTCCCTGTGCATGAGCTGTTTCCTTTCACTGGACCTTCTGCTTCCTGCAAGCAGGGGCTGATTTGCTTTTGTTCTTGTACCTGCAGGGCCTGGGACCTTGTGCAAACTCCCTAAGTGACTTATAAATGAATGGAATCAGCCTGATGAATATCAGGCCCTGGTTTGCTGCCTGGCCTGCACCGTCTGGGCTAATTTCTCCAAATGGAATGTTTACTGAGATTTTCCAACTTTCACTGAGTTTGAAGGAGGCTGTGAGCCTTCTTAGCAGCCCGGGTGTGTGAGCAAAGTGCCCCAGCCCTCGGGCATTTTGAATGCTAGTTGGGCAATGCAAGAGGCCCACTTGGCAGGGCAGGAGCTGCCACTCCTTGCTGAGACTCCTCCAGGAAAGATGCACCAGGAGGTTTCATAGGAGCCCTGCCATTCTCCAAGAGCTAGGTGTGATGCTGCAAAGGGAAACAGAAAGGATGGAGGAACAAGAGAGTGACGCTGATGGCAACTGCCAGGAAGGTGGCCGAGGCCCTTAGCAGAATCGGTGGCCACACATTCTAGCCCCATTTCTCATTCTGTCCTGCTCTAAGTTCCAGCAGCTCCCAATCTTCTGTCTGTCTGCCCCTTGTAGTACCCCATCCTCCCCTGAGACCAAGCCTACCCTGATAGGGGCAGGCACCACCAGTCATCCCTCCCAGTTCAAATGCTTACAGGACAATTTCCTGAGTCTTTTGCTCCCTCAGCTTGTTTCCTTCTGTTGAATCATAAGCTTCCTGGGTTCAGGGAGAACCTTATTCACCTCTCTATTTCCGGAGTCCAGCAGAGTGGCCTGAAGATACTTGGTACTTCATAAGTATTTGTATAATTATGCCAAATGACTTGCAAACAGTAAATATTTAATAGATGGATTAGGTCATCTTTTCACCCAACTATGGAAAGACCACTTTATTAAGTGGGCTTGGATCCCTTCTCGGACCTGAACTGGTTGTGTGACCCTGAGTAAGTGACAGCCTCAGGGAGGCTCAGCAAAGGCTGCTTCCCCCTTTAGGGGGTGCTTCAATATAAGTGAAGCTTACCTGACTTGCTTTGCAGTCCTGGGGGAAACTGGGTGCCCGGGTTTAGAGTCCTACAAAAATGGACAAGCCGAGAAAGCACACTCAGAATTGCATTATCTCACAGCTGATGTCACCCTCCAGATTGACCCAAGGGGCCACCTCAGAATACTGGCATGGTTTGCATTGGTATTGTTGGAATCGCTATCTATATCATTCTCCTGAACCTGTTTTCTTCCCTCTCCATCATTTCTTTCATCTTCCACATTTCTTTGGATTTCCTATTTGTCATTTCTTACAGCTCAAGAGAATCCCACTGCATTCATATATCACAATTTGTTCCACCATTTCCCAATTGGTTGGCACAGATTTCTTGTTTTTGTTGATTTAACTTTGTTTTTGTTTTTGTTTTTTTTTCGGGGTTATGGGGGTTAAGTGACTTGCCCAGGGTCACACAGCTAGTAAGTGTTAAGTGTCTGAGGCCGGATTTGAACTCAGGTACTCCTGAATCCAGGGCCGGCACTTTATCCACTGCGCCACCTAGCTGCCCCTTGTTGATTTAACTTTGGAGCCTCAGATGTACAAGTTTTCTGTGGCCTAACTGGGCACAATACATAATCTTTTTATATTTATCTTTGAGATCATGAGAAATCCACATGCATATATATACACACACTAACATATATATATATATATATTCATATATACATGTATATGTGTATGTGTATGACATGCCATATCTCTCACCCAAGGACCCTGCCCTTTGCCAAGTTGCAGCTGAAGTTCTCTTCTCATTTGTCCCCTTTGCCCTGTCCTTGCTGTAATGCTTTCTCTTAGAGGTTCCTTCAGGTTGGTGAGAACTCACATGGCAATTGCCCTTTCGGATAGTGGTGATGGAGGAGGGGCTGAACCCCAATTTGGCAAGAGCTTTTGTTTGTTTCTAATGTAATAATAGTGATGATAATTATAATAACATCTGTCATTTATGTAACACCTTAATATTTTCAAAGGGTTTTACATCTATTGTCTAATATGATCATGACACCCAATGAAATAGTTATTGTTATCACCTTTATTTTACAGAAGGGGAAACTGAGGCAGGCATAGGTTAAGCCACACAGCTACTAAGTGGCTGAAGCAGGTTTGAATTCAGATCTCCTTTATCTACTAAACAACATCAATACCTATTGAAATTAGGCTATTTTCTATAGGAAGCAAACCGAGTCATCAGTATTCCCTCAGCAGCATACATCGATCTAGTGTGGGGGTGAAATAACATTTGTATTTGGATGATAAGATATGGGCAGAAAGTCCCATAGCTTCCCAAGTGATTCACCTGAGTAGGATGGACGAGTGCCATGCAAACCAATCGCTGAGCCCGAATTCTTTCTAAAGGAAAAGCCCCAACTCCAGCACCTGACACAATACAGGGAACATGGTAACCGCTTAATAAATGTTTGCTGGATTGAATTGTAGAATAAATTGCCTTCTTAAGCTCAGGGAAAGAAGTAATTTCTCAAATGCATGTCGCAGTTACAATCTCTCGTGTAAATTGTTTTTGGACAGAGAGAACACACCGAAGTCTTATTAAACACTGAATGCACACTGACTTTATTTTTGAAAACGATCTCTTTCAAAATCATCTGTAGGGACTAATTGGCTGGTTAAACATTGATGACTCTTTCATGCCTGTTACCTCAAATCTTGTCGAAAGGATTAAGGCTTACCGGAAAGTCATGAACATTTTGCTTGTTGTAACCACAGGTTGTAATAGTTGAAAATGCAGGAACTGACAGATGCTACAGACCTGGGAACAGCCGCCTCAAGAGGGACCTCGTCGAAGAGCTGTTCCTGCAAATGGATTTCCAAGGAGGCTCGATGAGAACTGATAACACCATGCGTCGTGTAGATGGTGTGTCAAATTTAGGGTAAATGATGCTAAAAACCACGGCAAAATGGTCCCCAGCCTCTGCTCCTACAACCAAATGATCGCAGTAGCTCTAGCTTCCCATCAAAGCAGATGGCTCTAATGATTTTTCAAGCCATAGTTAATTCATCTGCAAACAAGAGAGATCGGTTTGCAAATGTGCACTGAGAGGGAGCCGGGCCTGTTCATAACCTCTCCCGGAGTTTGTTTTGTCCTGTCATTACTGGCAAATGGTGTTTGCTTAAGTTAACTTATTTGTTCGGACCATCTCCCAGACGGTGTGGGCCAGACAAATGGCCTGGAAAAATGCAATGAGCATCACCTGGTTAATGTCACCTGAGCCATTGACCTGGTACGGGAGGCAGCCACATCTTCCCTCTCTTAAGCTAGAATTATGTGGAAGTAATGCAGCATTTTTTTAACTTTAAAGGCCTTGAAATAGCCCTATTTCAAGTGAATCATTACGACTTAATGGTGAATAGTGCGTCTAGCATCGTTACCAGGTTTGCTGAATTAGGACTCTGCTGGTAAAGGGAACAAACTCAGCAAAAATAGCACGATCTTTAAAGGGAAGGGTGCATTCCAGAATAAAGCCAGAGGTAGTGTGGTAGAGTGGAGAGAGTGCTGGAATTGGAGTCAGGAAGAACTGGGTTCGAATCTTCCCTTCAATATGATAACTACAGGGCATTGGACAAATCACTCAATCATTCCAAGCCTCAGGGCCCTCATCTGTTATACCCCCTGACTAGCTTGATCCTAGATTGATGTGAAACTCCAATGAGGTAGCACAAGTAAACATTTTGCCAACTGCAGAGAGCTATCATATTTTAATGAGGAACATTCAGTTTATTATATGTCCTGCACCTTTAATTCTTTTTATCACAAAAGTATTGTATGGTTTTCTAGTTCCATGTAGAGATAGTTTTCAACATTTGTTTTTATAAGATTTCGAGTTCCACATTTTGCTCCCTCCCTCACTTTCCTCCTCTCTCCTCAAGACAGAAAGCAATCTGACATAGGTTATATATGTACAATCCCATTAAACATGAGCTATCATATTTTAAAACCCAACATACCAATATGCACAGGCTTCTAGACCACTTTTCTCTCCCATCTGGCATGATTTCAGGCTGAAATTTACTAGTGCCTACTCTACAAGTGAACTCAATAGTCAAATTTAGTGGGTGTGAGAAGCATGCGGGGGCCCTGGAATTCAAGTGCTTACAACATTTTTTGCCTCCAAAGAAGCTTCTGTTGTTTTTAAATTCAATACCTTCGTGGTTAGAAGGTGACTGAAAATTTTAATTCCAACCAAATTATACACTACAGAGAGATCTGGGGACAAAACAGACATATGCACACCCAACAACAACAACAACAAAACCTACATCTTTTCTAGAACAAGCATTTATCACTTATTGATGTGAGTAATGTATCCAATTAGGCCAGACAAGACTTGTTTTCTTTCTAAACTGGTCTTACTTGAAGTTAAAATATGTTTCACAATTGATGATGGATGATTTGCCAGCTAAGCCATTTAAAAGGTAGCGGGGACAGACAGAGGTGGTGGGATGCCACTGACTATAACAAATAACATGTGATATGTGTTAAGAAAACTGTGAAATTAGATATTGAAGAGCGTTGATGCTTGGGGTCGGAGCTGTGCTGATTTGAGCTAAAATGATAAACAAAAGAAAGTTGTAAGTGAAGCACTTAAATCCCAGACCATCATCCTCTTTGTCATCATTGTCATTGGTGGTGGTGGTCTTCCTCTCGGTGGGCTTCCAGCTGTTCCTTCATTTGCTGCTGATGAGGTGAGTGATTCCAATGCCTCATCCTGAGCACTCTTCAAGATGCCCAATAGTTCAAAGTGATTCTTTGGAACGCACGAGGCATCTCTGCCTCAAAGGGCATCTTAACTGATCAATCTACCCTTCTAAAGATCTCTAGTCACATCGGTGTGGGCCCTTATGGCTCTGGTGCTAATCTTCAGTTGTCTGGGCTTTCTCATTCTTCATTGCTCTCCAATAAGAGTACCAACTGAATGTGCACGGGGGCTCCGTCTGGCTCACCAGGGCTAGTGGAATGTGCCGGCCCAGTTTCCTGTCAATTTATAATGTCTTTCCAAGAAATATGTGCCAATGGACTGGCTCTATGGGTTGTCTATTCAACTATGTTTGTGAGTCTAGACAATCAGCCCTTTCAATTCACTTTGTTTTCCTAAAGGACTTTTTAGATCAAATTCTATGAGCCATTAAAAATCTCCTTTAGGAGGTTGTGTAAGGTTCAGAGGTTTGGTGCAACCAGTACTATTTCACCATCAACTGCAAAATCATGGACTTTATTATTATTGACATTATCAAAATAAAATCAATAATTAGTAACCTATGTGTTTACCTTCCTATATGTATAAATTCTCAGAAGAAAATCTATATTCTTATCAAGGGCTTAATTGATGAAGTTAGGAGAAAAGAACAGGTAGGCTTTCACAAGTGACATTCTACAGATTCCTCTTTATAGCCACAAAATTAATGGAGAGGTGCAGAGAGTTCATATCTGGCCTCACACACTTACTAGATGTGTGACCCTGAACAAGTCACTTAACTATGTTTCTTTATTTGCAAAATGAGCTGGGGAAGGAAATGGCAAGCCACTTCAGTTTCTTTACCAAGAAAACCCCAAGTGGAAAATGACTAAACAACCAGAAAAGAGAATGCAAGATCTCACAGTTTGTTGGGTATAAAAAAGCTTTTGATTCAAAAGATCCAGATGTCCCCTTAAAGGTTTTCCTTCAATGAAGTGTCTCCTGAACATATATTAAATATCTCAAAAGGGCTAAAACAGTTTCAATCATGGAATACTCACTTGGTCCAGATAGCTTAGGAAAAAAAGAACTAAGAGTAATTCGCGTGCTACACCCCCCCCCCCCGGCCAATCTCCTATATGCATGATGTACATTGAGCCTATCAAGAAGTCTGACATTGAATAAATTACCCACACGACAATTCAGTAACCAAGTCAGCTTTCACAAATATGCCCCCCCAGTCATTCCAGTTTTCTAAAACACTATTTTGACTGCAATGTATTTTAGCCTTGTAGCATAAAAGAATGAATCTGTTAGTTTTAATTTTGTTTTGAAGAAAAAATGATTTAAATTCTTATAATAAATATGTACCTCTCTGACGATGAAGCTTCCCATTTACAGTATCAATCATTTGTCTTTCCAAGGACATAAGAGTATGAAATAGGACAATGAGACCACCTGGCTCTATGTCTTTTCCATAATATCTGGCTATTGGTAATTTGGATCCAAATCTGGCAAGAAGTCCAGATTTGCAAATAGAAATACACATATTTCAAGACTTCAAAGGACCTGTGCTTTCATCTCCTCATGGGGATTCAACCTCCAACAGTGTGCACTGGAATCTTACCGTGACATCTTAGCTGTCTGTCCTTGAGTTGCTATGTTCCCCCATCTGCAGTATACTTTTAGAATGACTTCTAAAATTTTGTTATTTTTTCAAATCCAAGCTTCTCTAATTTCTACACTCTTACCGTACCAGCAATTATTCTGCAACACCTCCTCCCCTACCAAGAAAATTACCATTTATTGAATAATATTACATAGTGTGAAACACCCAGAGATGTTTAAGATGCCACATCCAAATGTCTCAAGCACCCAATCTGATGTCATTTGAGACTTGAGAGAGGCAGATGGAGGAAAAGGTGATCTGCTTTGAAAATTTTGGTCGATATTCTAAATAGAAAAACAAAATTCCACATCAATCATGGGTCAACAGTGGATCATGAAATGTCATGAAAAAACTAGCAGAATACAGGATTTGAGTTTCCTATTTAAATGAGATGGTCAGTATTGCTTTCAACAAGGGTAGGGTTTATAATACTGTCTCATGCAGACCCTATCTCCTGTTCTTTTTGCTGAGTAAGGCTATTTTTATTGATTTTTTTACATTTAATAAAATAAGAATTATGAAAACTACGTGACAAGTATTGTGCGAAGTACTTATATAGGATCTCCAGGTTTGCAGAACATTTTACATGTGTTATTTCATTTGAGTTGCTTGAAGTTGCTCCCAGCCCACATTTTCATCTTTCTGCCTTTTCATCTCAATCTCACTGATCCACTGTCCATACATAGCATCTCCTCTGGGAACCAATGCTAACAGTGTTCTACTAACAACCACCAATCATACCCTGCATTTCCTCAGAACCGCCAGGTTTCTAGCTCTTTTTTCTCATTGAGCATCACCTCACTTTTCATGAATGGAGAGCTGTAGGAGAAGCTGGGCGCGCTTTCATTTCTCAGATGCAGTGAAATTCTTGGTTTTCCCAGATAGAAGAGACCCCATAAGTTCCTAGAATCACAGATTTGGCACTGGAGGGAAGCTTAGACTTCAGTTTACATCTTACATTTTATAGAAGAAACAGGCTAATGAAGGAGACATGCAAGTAGTAAGTGCCTGCGGGAGGATTTGAACTCAGGTCATCCTGACTCCAAATTTAGTGCTCTATCTGAGCCATCTAACAGCACATGACAAAGAGCTTCCAAGTTGGACAAGATCGTTTGCTTTTGGCAAGACTTTCTACGTCTGGTCACCCCAATGTCCAGTGTCACATCTGTCATATCATAGTTAAGCTTCATTAATTGTTGTCGAATGAACAAATGGATTAATGATACACCTGGAGGTCAGGGAGGAGAGGAGGTAGAACACTGGGCACCACTTTGCTCCTTCCTTTCCATGCTACATTTAAAGCCATGTAGACTATCAGTAGGCTATGGAATCCATGCCTTTAAGATGACACACTTCCTGAGAAAAGGGGGATTTTTGCTTCATGCTCCTTTTTGTTGCCTTTCAGATATGTTTGTATCAAACAACTAAGTTTGTCATATTAGATTAAATAAACTCGGGCTTTTCATTTTCCCCATGGAGAAAACATGTTATAAATAGGAGACCCTATGCTATCCCATTACAACCCCCAAGTATTATTAAGTACCTGCTCTGTGTGGAATAATGCTAGATAATGTGGATCCAGGGACAAAAAGAAAAGAGTCCTTGCCCACTATCAGCTTCCATTCTACTGGGCAAACAACATGTCTGCCTATAGGTGCATAGGGTGGCACAGAAAATTCGATATATTACATTGCTAATTGTAACCTATACAGTGGTTATTGATGTACTTTGATGATGGCTGGATTAATTATCTTTATGAAATTTCAATACAGTCTTTAGTCTTGCTGTGTTGTGGGGACTCAGAGGACCCACTGTAATCAAACCCATTCTGAAATCTTTAAGGGAGGCAATTGGCTGCTTTGTGAGAAGTTAAGAAATTCATTGTGAATATCAATGATCAGCCATGGTGTTGAACATGGCTTCGGGCACCAAAGTCCTTTACTCAGGCAAAAACAGAAGGAAAAAAACCCAGTGGGCTTGGGTGAAATCATCTCCCAGGTAAATCTAGTGGAAGGGAGGTCTGGCATGATGATAGCAGCAGTGGCCTTCAGGAGAATAATTTAACCTGAGATCCTATGTCTGGTGCCAGGAGAATAGCTGGCATCAGGGAAACTCTGCATGGAGAGATTTAGATTGGAGAGATGGCGTCATTCAGAGATGGAAAGGTCCTGGTTTGCAGCTCCACTGGATGAATATGAGGCAGGCACCAGCATGCAGCCTGGCACTGGCATTCCTGACACTTGGTTTTAAGCAGCTCTTTGTACCCCTGTAAACAAGGGGTTTCAATATGATGAGAAAAGGCTGAGCCACTGAGTTGGACATGAATTCCAGAAGCAATCAGAGCATCAGCCTGGGGCTGTGCGGGGGGATACATATACATGGAGAAACCCTAAGGGCATTACCATGGAAAGGGTTACAAACAGCACTGGGCAACCAGAGCAGCCAGGGCGAGCAGAAGCTATCAGCTTTCAGAGCGGCAGACCTTTAGGACCTGGGGTGAACCCTTCTCCATATGTCCCCTGACTTGTCCCTTCCCCTAGAGAGCTCTTTTTTTTCAGGGCAATGAGGGTTAAGTGACTTGCCCAGGGTCACACAGCTAGTAAGTGTCAAGTGTCTGAGGCCAGATTTGAACTCAGGTCCTCCTGACTCCAGGGCCGGTGCTCTATCCACTGCGCCACCTGGCCGCCCCCTGAAGAGAGTTCTTATTGTGTGAAAGAAAGCTGAAATGCCTGCACCAGAACAACGAGAGCTCAGCTCTGGAGTCTGGAAGACCCGGGTTCAAGCTCTTCCTCTGACAGACACTGGCTGTGTGACTGTGGACACATCACTGGACTTCTCAAAGTTGCAGAGAGTTTTGCCAGTCATCATGTTGGAAGGAGTTTCTTCAAATGGAATTTCCAATGTGGATTCAATCCCTCGTCCAGAGGGGGAAAACCAACAAAACTACCCTCATCCGAAAACCCTAGGATCACAGAAAGTGCGCCCTGACCATGGCCTAACTCCCGATTGGTCTGCAGTCCCCGTTTGAAGACCTCCGAGGTGGGGGAAAAACAACACTCGGAGAAGGCGGCTCATTCCACGCTGAGCTGCTCCAGTTGTTGGCAAGCATTGCCTAACATCGAGCCTGAATGTGCCTCTTTGAAATTCCCCATCATTCCTCCTGGTTCTGAACTCAAGGATCAGGCAGAACAAGACTAATCCCTCTTCCTTATGACTTAATCCTTCATTCCCCACACGTGTCCCACCTGACCCTGAATCCTCAAAGATAGCTGTGATGTCCTGCCTGAAACTTCTCTTCTCCAAACAGACCCAAATGAGTCAACTGATGCTCACACATCATGGGCTCAAGGACCTCATTCTGGTGATCCTTCTCTGGATACTCCCCAGTCTTATCATGCACTTTATAGATCCTTTACGTAGAACCAAGCACACTACTTCAGATAGCCGTGGGCAGTGCAAATGGGATGCTCCCTCACCTGCTCCTAAAAGTTACACCCTTTGTAATACCCAGGTATGCAGTGGATAGGCTGACAGTCACTTAACCTCAGTCTGCTTCAGTTTCTTCTTCTATGCTCACTCCCTCCCTCTCCCTCCCCCCTCCCTCTCTCCTTCCTTCCTTGCTTCCTTGCTTCCTTGCTTCCTTGCTTCCTTCCTTCCTTCCTTCCTTCCTTCCTTCCTTCCTTCCTTCCTTCCTTCCTTCCTTCCTTCCTCCCTCTTTCCCTCCCTCCCCCCTCCCTCTCTCCTTCCTTCCTTCCTTCCTTCCTTCCTTCCTTCCTTCCTTCCTTCCTTCCTTCCTTCCTTCCTTCCTTCCTTCCTTCCTTCCTTCCTCCCTCCCTCCCTCCCTCCCTCCCTCCCTCCCTCCCTCCCTCCCTCCCTTCCTTCCTTCCTTCCTTCCTTCCTTCCTTCCTTCCTTCCTTCCTTCCTTCCTTCCTCCCTCCCCCCCTCCCTCTCTCCTTTCTTCCTTTCTTCCTTCCTCCCTCCCTCCCTTCCTTCCTTCCTTCCTTCCTTCCTTCCTTCCTTCCTTCCTTCCTTCCTTCCTTCCTTCCTTCCTTCCTTCCTTCCTTCCTTCCTCCTCAACTGAGCTAATGTGGGAATTTGTTTGTTTGCCTTTACATATTTGTAGTAGGTTTTATTTTTCTTCCCCTCTTATTGGGTGGAAGAGAGGGAAGTGGGAGGGAGAGAATTCAGAACTGAAAATAAAATAAAAATTTTAAAAAAGAAAAAAAAAGTATGGGTTTCTGTTGCGGTCCTTTCCAAATCTGTTACAGCCCAATTTCCCGTTCTGAAAATGTACATGGAGACTGGTATTACACAGGTGTGGACTTTTTGAAAACTGTTAATTACCTTCATCTTGGATTTTAAAGTTTCTGCCCCTGGCACTTGTTAGCCAATGTCTTGTTTTCTTGTTAGTGTTTATAACTTTTTTCATGATACAAGACTTGTATAAAGTACACAAATGTGGAAATGGCCTTTTTTCAGGATGGGTCACTGGTATTCTCACCCCATTGGAATGGGAAGTGATTGCCACCATTACTGTTGCTGCCGCTCTTGGTTTGGTCTGAATCATGATACATCCCAACTTTTTTGTCCTGTGTAACTTTGGTGCAAATCTTCCACAGGGGTGGTCCAACTCATTGGAGCCTTCCTAGCCTCTTCTCCTAGAAGGGAGATTTCACAGGGTCATGGATATGTACAGAACAAACAAGAAGCTGATAGAGCCTGAGTGGAAGGACCAATCTGAGCAGGGTGGGGTTGGGATCCTCCCACCTGGAGGGTTACACTTGCTTGTTGGGTATTTTGTATTTGGGCAGTTTGGATGATGTGCTGTTGTCAACCCTTTCAACTATGATTCGGTGAGATGTTGTCCTTCTGAAGGTTTGAGAGCCTCTTGACCTATGGCCTACTTCTACAATTCTGTTCTTCCAGGAAGAAGAGAAGAAACCAGAAGCCATGTGGTATACTAGAGAGAAGGGTAGACTTGGAATCAGGAAGACCTGGGTTCAAATCTTACCTGGGACACTCATTAGCTACAAGACCATGAGAAAGTGATTTACTTAACCTCTCAGCCTTTCATCCCCTCCAAAATGAGAATCCAAGTGGCCTTTGCCTTTCGTGGTTGTCTTGAGGATCTACATACAGCACTTCAGAAGTCTTAGTGTCCTACAAATATCACTTGTCAGTATTAATATGAAGGGAAAGTCAGAATGCCAGGCCTTAGAAAGGAAGGCAAGAAGTCAAGGCAGTCAAGCACCTACTAAATTCCAGGCACTGGGCCTGGCCAAAGGGACCCTGGACAAGGTGCCCCAGCAGGGCAGGGCCCATCTCAGTCCATTTTGTTAGTGCTGTGATCTTGGTCCATCCATAGCTGCTTCTGGTGCTTTAGGACAAACTTCTATTAGGTACCTACTATATACAAGGCCCTACACTAAATACTGGGCAAAGCTTCTGGTCCTGACTTAAGGCTCACTCATGTTCTTGATCTGCTCAGAGATGATGGAGTCACTACCTAATTTCTCTGTGTTTACTTATTGGCATTCTAGACCAAGGCTATTGTGAAATTTCCTCATCCCACTGAAGGGCGTTTTCAATGGGTGTCAGTGTGAATGTCAGAGAAATAGTGGATCTCTGTTCTGGAAACCTGTGGTGGTGGTGGGCCTGATCCCTGTCGAATAGCACCTCATCCAGAGCCAGGAGCTTGTAAGTTCAGCACTTCGATATTTCCCCAGTACCTGCAGTGGACCAGGGACTGAGGATTCAAAGATAAAGACCAAGCAGGTTCTGTTCCCCTGGAACTTCCAGTCTGTCTCCTGGGAGGTAGGGGCGGGGGGGGGGTGTTCCAGGTGACAAAGTCTGTTACGAGCTCAGTCCCTGAATCTTCTCTAGTGCATGGAGTCGGACAAACCTCAGACTGTTGTGGTACCTTTAAGTACCCTGATGTCCTCTGTGCCACCATGAGGCCCCAGAGGACTTTTTGTGGAGGACGAATAATAAAATCTTGTACATCTTGTATATAAACAATGATCATTCACAGCGAGACCTGCTGTGGTCAGGGCACCAGAGAGGGGAAGCTGAAGGGATAAGCGTGAACTGAGAAGGAAGGTCATTGCTGACAGATGCTAAGCACAGTGCCCGGCACATAGTTGATGATTAATAATTTCTTGTTGACTTGACAGATGGGATCAGGAAAAGTTTCATGGATGAGCTGGAGGCTTTGGAGTTAGCCTTTCTAAGAGGAGCTGGTCTTTACTGGGTGAAGAAGCCCCCTTGCCTGGGCATTCTTGATGGCCGAGGGATATCTCACCAGGGCTTTTGCCAATTACAGCATCTCTTGGGCCAATGAAGAGCACGGGCATGTTGCACTGGGCAGATCCTGGTTTTAAAAATAATCCTGCCATCTGCCTTCTTGTAGGTAACCCCAGCAGTCCTTGGAAATATCACTCAAAGGACAGGTGGAAGATGAGGGAGGGGGACTGAAGACCAAGGGCTGGCCACTGAGGGATGGGGGAGCTCCCGTGGCAGGCTCATCTTCACAGACTTTATTGTGGGGTTTTAACTGTGTTTCTTTCATTCTTCCTCAAAAACCAAGATTGACGAGTCACTCCCTGAGAAAGACAATGTAACTGGAACAGACAGGCTCTGAACTATAATCTCCAGAGCAAAGGGCCTTCAGTGATGGCTACATGCTGTGTGTGTGTGTGTGTGTGTGTGTGTGTGTGTGTGTGTCTGTCTGTCTGTCTGTCTGTTTTCGGAGGGGTGAGATATTTTCATTGGAAATCTTTGCGAATTGTCTGAGGAAGTAAATGGTGTTAAGCACCAGGAAAAGTCACCCCCAAACAGACTGGGGTCATCTCCTTCTTGGGGGATTCTGCATAAAACAATGGGAATTTTTCTGGGAGGAAGTTTGGTTGTGGGGAGGGTATAAGCCTCCAAGAAAGAAGGCCAATCACCCCATGTCCCAAGATGCAGGAATTTGATTGAGAGGGTTTTATAGGTGATGGGGTACAGCTGTCCCTTCTAATGCCTGTTCCAGGTTTGCCTGTGCTTTGAGGATCACAACATTGAACAGAGATTTAGAGATGAAGGGGATAAAGCAATAAAGACCTGCCAAGTGATGAGCTAGAAACACACCTGGCCTTGGTTCAAGACTTTATGCAGCACCTAATGGCCACATGACCATAGCCAACTGAGTCACTTATCCTGAGTGAGTGCCTCAGTTACCTTACCTACAAAATGGTGAGTTTAGAGAAGTTAATTTCTAATTTTCCTTCCATATCTAGGGTATAGGGAGAGAGACAGAGACAGAGATAGATAGACAGAGACACAGAGACAGACAGACTGAGACAGAGACAGAGACAGACGGACAGAGACAGAGAGACAGACAGATACAGACACAGAGACACAGAAAAACAGAGAGACAGAGACAGAGACAGACAGACAGACAGATACAGACACACACAGACAGAGACAGAAACACAGAGACACAGAGAGACAGAGAGAGAGACAGAGACAGAGAGAGAGAGCCTAGTGCAGGGGGAAGAGCACAGTCAGCAGCCACTCTGAGGTCCTGTGGTTGGATACTGGCACTTGATACTTCTGTGATCTTTTAGTCAGTCAATAAGCATTCTTGTCCACTTACCACCTGGTACCCTGTAAAAAGAGGGGATTGCAGCTGACCTCTGGGGTCTCTTTGGCTCCTAACTGGGTGGGTTTCTTTCCGTGTCTCCATGCGGTCCTCCTGTGGCCCAAGGTGCAGGATTCAGGACTGGCGAGGATGTTGTCTGGTCCGAGCCCTACAGGCCTGATCTTCTCAGAGTGCAGTGATAATGGCAGAAACAGGCCCCTTCCTAAGATACACTTCCCTGACTATGACAACCACCCAAGTGAATCCACCCAGCCCAGCCCAGCCGAGCCATCTCCTGCACCTTTTAAGGCAATGATGTACTGTTTTGTGGCACAAATATGGTAATTAAGTCAAAGGGAGTGAGTGATTACATGGGATTTCAGATTGGTGATTGAATGACAGGGAGCTTTTTGAATTCTTTGCTGGATGCCCTTGTTTTCCAGACAGACATTTCCATGGACTATGGATCAATCTCACAGCTTCCAGGATTCTCTGATTTCTTAGTATGTATTTCTTGGTGTAGTATTTATGAGATTTTAGTTATGAAGAGAGTGCATTCATAAGTTATCAATTCAATAAGAGATTTTGAATGCGTCTGCACCTTCCAAGGCTCTTTTCTCCTGGATGCCCCAAATGTGCTTGGCATCTTTAGTCAGCCCCCCAGGCCAATGGTGATTGTGAGAGGAACAAGTCCATGTCCACAGTGTGGTTCAGTCCACAGGTACTTTGGAAGGCAAAGAAATAGGGCAAGCCTAAGTAGCTGAAGCTCTTCTGAATTGAATTGTGAGGAAGCTGGAGGGTGGGCATCCAGCCATATGCTTACTGAACCAACAAGTGTGACCGACTGTAGTTCTGGCTTCACTTGATAGACTTCGGACCTTGTCTCCTGGGATTTGTCTTTTTATCTTACTCAGTACCCAGCACAAGTAGGAGCTAGGTTCAAGGCTTGCTGATTGATTAAATCACATCAGGACTTCTTTTTCTTTCCTTGATCCTGCTCCCTCTCCACATCCTGAAACCTCCAGCATTGACTCAACGTTGCTGTTCAACCAATATTATACATCTGCCAGATGTGGAATGCTTTGTTGGGTGTTTTAGGAGATATGATAATGAAATAATCCAGTCCTTAGCTTCCTGACACTTAGAACAGAGGAAGAAGATGGGACTTTTTCAATAATTCAAAAGAGGTCTGATTGAATTGGTGTGTATACTCTCTCCACCCAAGACTATAATCATCTTAGTAAATGGTCTTCATAAATTGTCATGGCAAAGCAAAACAAAACAAAGTAGAAAGCAAACCAGTCTAAAACATACCACCACAAGTGGTCATTCACCTTCCGATGATAATTAGATAATCCATTTAGCACTGGCCGGGGCTCAGAAGGCAGAGTCCACCCCTTTGAAATAAGAGAAAACTCAAGAACAGGGAGGGATGGAATGTGAGTGACAGAGCTGGGGTTTGAATCTGAATCCTCTGATTCCAACCCCTTTGCCCATCCCACTGCATTTCCTCCATAATTCCCTTGGAATGAGCTGGGTGGCCTTGGGACACGGTCCTTTACTAAGGCCATACTTGAAGCTTTCCTCACTCAGCAGGATCTGGTACCAAATCCACTGACTTTACCATTGAGCATATAAGGCCATGAATCCAGAAGTCAGAGCAAGACTGGGCTGGGAGCTCTTCCTTCAGTTCTGAGGCTGGGAAAACTCTGTGAAACACTGAAGTAACACGGAGGGGCAGACAGCAGACATAAAGACAGATAGACAGATAAGCAAGGCCGTCTTCTGGTATAAAGAGTGGCACCTTAAAGAGAATTGCATGAGACCCATCTCCAAACATTTTAAGAGCTTATGCCCAGAAGAGGATTGAGACTTTCCGTGCTGAGGTAGAATTCAAAGGAATGGGTAGAAGCTGGGAAGAGGCACAAGGAGGCTGGATATCAGGGAATAACTCCCTGGCCATTAAGAGGATCCCAAAGTGGACCCCACTGCCTCAAGGGGTGGTCCCTTTTTCTCCCTGAAGATCTGCCAGCAGAGGCTGAAATCCACTTCTCAGGCAAATCATAGTTGGGATTCCTTTGATATGAGAGTTGAACCAGATGGATACTGAGGCCTCTTGCGATTCTTTTATTCTCTTGGAATAGCCAAGGTTGATGAGGGATGTGGAGTCCATCAGAAAAAAATGGAGGGATTGCCTTGTTTTTGCCAAGGATCAGGAACTCTTCCGGGTCTCAAAGGCTGGTGGATGGGGAAGATGATGACCGTGGTCATTATGGACTGGACACCAGTCTCCTAGCTATATCCTAGGGCCTCTAGATCCTATCGAACTCTGAAATAGGATTGTCTTTGACCAGATAACAAGAGCAGCAGAAGCAATAATTAGCATTAATACAGTTCTGTACAGTGTAAACAGGTCTTTATAAATATTATCTTATTTGATCTGCTCAACAGCCCTGAGAGGTTGGGGCTATTATTTCCTCCATTTTACAGATGAGAAAACTGAGACTTGAGTGGAGGTAAAGTGACTTGCCCAAGGTCACACAGTAACTGTCTGAGGCTGGATTGGAACTCAGATCTTCCTGACTCCAGGCCTAGTGCCCTATCCACTGTGGCCCCTGGCTGCCTCCTATGTTCCCTTCTAGCTCTAGGGCTCTCATCCTATCATCCTACGGCACTCACCTGCTGATCTCTCCTTAAGCTCTTCAGTGTTAAGAACATATCTGAGAATCGGGAGGGGCCTCAGAGGACATCATCAGCTAGCACATGTTTATTAAGCACCTACTATGTGCCAAGCACTGGGCATACAGACATGTGAAACTCTGTCCCTCCCCTCAAGCACCTCCCGGTGTAAAGGGACCCTCCCCACACTCGATACAAGGCTGCCTCTACAACAAGGTGTTCACCTAGACTCTGCTTGAGCATTAACACTGAGCAGGAATCCACTACCTGTCCTGGCAGTCCATGCCCTTGGGAAGGCTCTGTATGCTTGGTTATGGAGGGTGGGCATTTGCCTCATTGCACCTCCTACCCATTTATGACCTAAGAATCCCCCTATTGTAAAACCCAATACAATCACCCCTCATGTCCTAGGACCCCACTCTTGGACAGTGATTGGAGTTGTGATTTCATTCCTATGGGGATCTTCTAGATGAGTAAATTCCCTCTACTGGTACAGGCTAGGACCTCCTCTGCAAGCAAGAGTCTTCAAAGTTTGCTCATGCTCCCATGACATTCCTCCACTGTTTTAGAGTCAAGTTGCCTGGTGGTTTTGTGGATTATATACCAAACGACCCCCAGAATCTTCATCCCTGATAAAGTTAGACTGTGAGCTCCTCTTTGAAAGCAAGGGCTGTCTTTTACCTTTTTTTTGTATCCCCAGCACTTAGCACCTGGCACACAGTAGGCATTTCATAAATAAATGTTCATTGACTGACTGACTGAGTGACTAACCATTCCTGCCTCAGTAGCCTCCTTAACAGCACCCGGGGCGGGGGGGGGGTGGTGATTAGAGAAATCGACTCTGCTCTAAGTCCCCAGCTCACCTTGCCAACCACTGCTGACCACACACCCAGGGCTGCCCGGCTTTGTGCTGATATCCATGAAGCCAGATGGCTCAGGCTATTTTTGAAGCCGATCGCTCAGGTCTCATCTGATGCCCTTGTGCGTTTCAGCTGTGATTTTTCCTTTGCTATAAAAATGCCATTATCTTGACTAGTAATGCAGTTCTGCAAATATTTGGAAATCCTTAAAGGCTTATTGCAGAGCGCTGGGTCTAGAACGGCCCTGCCTGTGCGCGCACCCAGCGTGGGGAGCAGACGGCATCATGTCAGGCTAATAATGTACAACCGGAATCATAAAGCGTTTCAGAGAAAGGATTTTCCTGGGCACTCGTTGCTGTCTCTGTTATGATGGCTTTGTAGATAGTCATTTATTTGTAAATGTCCTGACTTCCCTTAAATGCCATTCTGACTTTGGGGGGCAGCTCTGCCTCCCAACCAGTTACAGAGCTAACAAGGTTAGAAATCAATCTTTCTGGGGCATTTGGTTTGTGTCCTAAACCTTTAGATGTGCCAGCTGATGGGAACGAATGCTTTTATAAAGCGAAGCAGCAGAAAGACAGGCAGGAATCCTAGTCACCCTTGGTTTGCTGGGACATGCCCCCACTTAGGACCAGGGCTACACAGAATTCTGGAACCCACAGCCAAACATGAGTGGGCCCATCTGACTAGTCCTTCGCCAAGTGGGATTGGAAATTCTGGGAAACTGTTCTCCTGGAAGGAGCCGAAGCAACCTGCCTTCTCAAAACTATAGAAATGCTCAGGAAGCCAGTGGCGACCTTTGATTTGATGAAAGATTTTGGGAGTCTGCCTGTCCTTGTGCACGGAGCCAGGGAGGTCCCTGTCCAGGGGCAGGAAGGCATTCGACTCTTCCTTCCAGTGCCTTTAGCCAGCCTGCTTTTTTCGGAGGAGTCACAGTCCTGGTGATGACATTGTATAGTTTGGGGACAGGTCACTCCAACAGGGCAATATAGACTGTGGCTCATCCTAAAAGTTTGTGTGTGTGTTGAATGACTGAAAGAGTGATGAAGTGGAGAAGCAGAAGACCTGGGTTCAATTAAGTTCATAGTCTGCAGCTCACAGTGTGATCTTGGACAAGCTGAGTCTCAGTTTCCTCATTTAAAATGAAGGGGTTAAACTAGATGACCCATGAGGTCCCTTACAGTTCTTCATCTACAAAGCAATGGTCCTATGAGAATTCTCATGGCCATCCTGGTATGGATTCAGAGGGAATTTGAACCCATGCTAATCTCAGAGAACATCCCAATGATTTCTAATAAACAGGCACAACCAGGAAACTCACTTTCCTTTTCAGAAGCTCTTAAAATGGGGATAATAATAGAAGATAATGAGCTCCAGGTGAGAGATCTTACCAGTAGTCAGTGATATAAGACACAAACTCAGGAGGGAGACGAAGGACAACGAATCATAAAGCAGGTGAGGAATGCGATGGAATTCTTGTTATCATCAGAGTATTATTTTAAAAGGTCAGAGGACCTTAGACCTAGAGCTGGCATGGCCAGAAGAGGTCATCTAATTCAGCCCCTTAATTTCACGGATGGAGAAATAGAAGCCCCGAGCTCGCCCAAGGTCACACAGGTAATGAGTACCTGAGTGTGGATTTGAACCCAGGGTCTCCGGGTCTGAAGGTGATGTCAGGCCAGCACTGAGTAGTAGTCCCCTCTCCTCTGAGTGGCCCTGCCCTGCCCTGAGCTTGGGGTGGGGGGCGCTGGCTTGCTCGCCCCTCCTGGCTCTCATCTCCTCATCTCCCCTCCCCTCCATCCCTCACCCCGTCATTTCATCCTGTGTCACCGGGGCCGAGGTGGCGGTTCACCTTCTGGGCTGCCGCTGCTTGAGCCCTGACTTCCTGTGAGGCATGATGAATCTTGCATTAGACGGCCCGAGTCAGGTGGCGCGCCATCTGTTCCCAGGCTCAGAGAAGCCTGGGTGCCGGGCGGGCGGGGGGCGCAGCGAGCAGCAGCTCCCATTGTCGGCAGAATATTCATGTTCACACAGTGGCACGGAGGCAGATGACGCCCCTCCCTTCTGAGAGAGCTCAGGCTTTTTCTCCCCCCCACCCCTTCTTCATCCCCTATTCAATTTAACATGCCTTGTCTTTAAAAAGACAAACCCACTCGATACATGTTGTTCCTGTGCCTTCCTATGAAGTGGCGTCTAGTTCCAACACATTCTTCTGGGCTTGTCTTCGGACAGCCCCCACGTGACTTCACTGGGCCGAGTGTGGTGGCCAGAGTATGGGCAGCTGCTGAGCCTCATGGATGGCACTGACGCCCAAGGAGCTAAGGTGCGACCACAGACCCAAGGCACTAGAGATAACAAATAAGACCTGGTGGCTGCCCACCCCAAACGTTGGGGACCCAAAACCCCAGCAAACTTTCTGGGAAGAAAACAAGGACCCTGTTTGCCTTATAGCAGGAAATCCTGAGCTCTGGGAAACAGCTGTTTCCCCTGCACATCTGTTTGGGTGAGTTTTCCTGGTAAATACCACCCAACAAGAGGCTCCTTGGCAAGCTGTGCCACGGCATAGAGCATTGATGCTTACCCTTGATTGCCGTTGAAGTTCAGGAGGCAAAAGACCCAGTGCCTCAGTTGGGAGGCCATCTTGTACTTCTCCTTACAGCTAGGGAAACTAAATGTTCAGAACACCCCAACTTTGCTGAAACTTCTTCACTAAATATGGGTGTTCCAGCCCCTCTCTCCATTGGGTCTTTATTACAAAAGAAAAGGGAGGGTGCATCTATTACTTCACAGAAACTCTTGGTCTCCTTGCAGTTGTTTTTTTTTTTTTTTTGCAAGGCAATGGGGATTAAGTGACTTGCCCAGGGTCACACAGCTAGTAAGTGTCAAGTGTCTGAGACTGGATCTGAACCCAGGTACTCCTGAATCCAGGGCCTGTGCTTTAACCACTGTGCCATCTAGCTGCCCCTGGTCTCCTTGTGTTTTAAATTTCTATCATTTATTTTTAGGCATTTAGACCATAAATAGAAAAAATAGCAACTGAGAAAAAATAACAGAAAGAAAATGAAAACCCAGAAAATATGAGGAAACTTTCTGAAAATAAGTGAGATGATTCATACAGTCAAGGAGTCTAATGAAGCTTTGGTCTTATCAATGCATATGGACCCTCTAACCATGTGGAGCTCGACTGATCTATGCCTGCCCATTCTGTGCAACTCTTGGCTATGTCTTTCATAAGGTCACCAGAGAGTTTATAAGACAATGCATTGAAGGTGCCAGTGAAGGTCACCCTCAGTAGGAGCCTCCCATCTTTTCTCTCTCTCTCTCTCTCTCACACACACACACACTAGTGTACATATGTGCGCACACACAAACACTTCACTAATGATATCATTTCTTCCAGTTCTTCCCTGTTCCTTCTTTGTACCATCTTCCAGTGGGATGCCAACCCCCTTGAGTCTTGCCCCTCTCCTCTGTATCAGAGCTTCTTAAACTGTGGGTCACAGTCCCATATGGGGTCACATAACTGAATGTGGGGGTTTAGAAAAATCTGGCAACAGTAAAAGGTTTTATATACCTATTTTATATACCTATATACCCAGGGTCACGTAAAAATTTCTTAGGCAAAAAGGGGTCAGGAGTGGAAAATGTTTGAGAAGCCCTGCTCTACGCGAGGCTCTTTTCCAGTTTTTCAAAGACTGTGGTGTTCTGTGACTTGCAGACATACAAAACCCAGCGCTATTAAAAAGAGGCACCTTTGTTTCAGGGAGAAGTCTGGGTTTATTAAAAGAACCTTGTAATTTCCCAAAGGCAAATCAGCTTACTCTCCAGTGAGTGGAAGGAAGGAGAGTCCATGGTCAGCTCCAGAGACTTTCTCCTATTCCTTTTAGGGAGGTCTGTGATGGATGGGGTTGATTTGAGCAACTATGAAAGACAAGGCAAAGCCATTTGCTTCTCTCCAGCCCTCTCCCCCTCCTACATAACCCCCTCCCCCACGCCCAGGTTGGCGGAGGAGAAACTTTTCAGGACAGAAAATTCTCTGTTAATTGAGTCGTTCAGTTTCCTTCCTTCCAGCAACGACTGGTACATCTTGTGGCATGTTTTCAGGGAAGGCTCAACAGTTTTTGCTTCCTGTTTTAGCGGGTGTTATGTAATACTGGGTTACCCAAAAGCAGGAGGCTGGCAACTGTTTGGAGATGCATGTTCTTCTCCAGAGGAAATTCCACGGCAGATAAGCCCTGTAAAGGTTTGCGAATTTTTGGGTCCACAGGGAAGGTGATCAATGTGGGCAGAGGAGGAGGGGGTGGAGGTCAAGGGTTGTATCTATGGGGGCATCACTGTTGAGGCTCTGAAACCATGAAGGTGACAGATAAAGTTGAGTTGTGGAGGGATTCAGAGGAGCAGAGTTCCCCTAATAATCCCTCCCTTTTTTAGCTGCTCAGAGGCAGGAGGAAATAATCATAATGACAGCAGGTCTTTAATGTCTACTATCTCCCATGCACTGTACCAAGGCCTTGACAAATATTATCCTCACAATAACCCTGGGAGGTAGGTGCTATTATTATCCCCAATTTACAGATGAGGAAACTGATATAGAAGGAGGTTCAGCGACATGCCCGGGGTCATGCAGCTGGAAATGTCTGAGGCTGCCTTTGAACTCAGGTGTTCCAGCCCCTCTCTCCATTGCGCTGGGCCTGGAATCAGAGACTTTCCTTGGGGCAGGGAGACTCCCTGCCCCAAGCAGAATGTTAGGCCCTTCAAGTCAATGAATGCTCTATTTTTGTCTGGTACACAAGAGACACTTAATGAATGCTTATTGTATTGATTTGACCTCTGTGAACAGTGAGCAACTCTCTAAGACTTATTTTGTAAGTTATAGAATCAGAGAGTGGCACTGTTGTGGGGGGAGTTGTTTCTCACTGATAAAATCACAGATTTCAGACCCCAACAATCTGGCCCTTCTTGACACCCATCTGGTTGGGGGTCATATACCCTGAGACCCCGGCCTTTTTTTTGTGGTGTGGCCCACCCTGCTTCAGCCCATCATGCACCCGGGCTTGTCAGAAGACCATGATAACGTTAGCGAGTGTAGTATACAAGTCTCATAACGAGATGTCATGTTCATACAATTTGGGGGATGGAATGAAGCTGTGAGGTCAGCTTGCCCAACGATTCTTTGACAAATAAGAACACTGAGGCCAACAGACATGAAGTGATTTGACCACAATTAAGATAATAATAATATTGATAACTATGATGATGATGGCATTTGTATAACATTTTAAGGATTGCAGTGTGATTTACAAATATCTCATTATATCCTCATAACAATCCTGAGAGATAGGTGCTATTGTCCCCATTTTAGAGATGAGGAAACATGATGAGATGAGATGAGACAGAGGTTAAATGACTCACCTAGAGTTACTTATCTACTAAGAGTATAAGGCAGGATTTGAACTGAAGTCTGTCTGATGGCAGGACCAGAGCTCTAGACACTACAGTTATGTGGTTATTTGGCAGTGGGGTGGGGGTAGGGAGAGCCAGCGCTGTAAAGGATGCTACACCCAACAGTTATTCTCTTTATGCTACCAGTGGCTCCCTAGACCAAACCAGACCGAAAGGGGAATACTACCTATAGATATCTAGCAGGGGGTCCTCCACCTTTGCTCTGACTTCAAATGACAGATAACTAAGAGATGCTGAAAGTCTGCCTTTTGTACTTTGGGAGAGGAGCAGTTGTGAGGAACAAAGCACTAAGGTTAGAACAAAGTACGAGTTCTCTGTTATCAAGAGGACCTTGGTTCGAATCCACCTCTGACTCCTACTGGCTGTCAGTAATTCCTTTTTGGGGGGGGGGGGCGCAATAAAGGTTAAGTGACTTGCTCAAGGTCACACGGCTAGTACGTGTCAAGTGTCTGAGGCCCTATTTGAATTCAGGTCCTCCTGAATCTAGGGCAGGCACTTTATCCACTGTGCAACCTAGTTGCCTCCTGGCGCTTACTTTTTAACTCTGAGGTGCCCCAGGCAACTCTCTTAGAATATTTGTACACAGCCCAAGCTCCCCTGCGCTGACACAGGGAGTTTCCTTACCTGATTTTTCTGTCAATGAAATCTCAGGTCTCCTTTCCCAACCCCTCTCCCAGTCTGCCCCAACACCAAGTAGGAAGTATGTCTGGATATTAAGCTTCATTAAGCCTTTTGGAAATTTAAATTCATTAGTTTCAGTTTGTTGCCAAGCAAAATCACTCAAGTCCTGCTTCTACCACCTGCCTCAGGCTCTGTTCTGAGACCCCAGAGCCTCCCTCACCTTGTCTCAGAATTATGCTGCCCCATCATGTGTGCATCACACTCTGTATCTGAAACACTCATAAACAGTGCTTAGCACTTCATCAATGAATGATAAACAACATGAGCTTTATCTTCAAAATTATGTGTATGTAATTGCACATGTATAACCTATATCTGATTGCTTACTTCTGCAGGGAGGGGTCATAGAATTTGGAACTCAGTTTAAATAACAGTTTTTTATCAAAATTATATGTCTGTAGTTATATAGCTATGTCTCTATATGTCTATTTCTATCACCTATGTCTATGTCTGTTGTGTATGTCCCTGTCTAAAATCACACATGTTTTGCTTTCCATCTGCTCTGCATTTGAGAGCTAGTGTTAGACTTCAGCATGAGTTTGTCAGTTGGCTGGCCCTGGGCACTTTCCCTTCTAATACTGATGCCAGCTCTTCTCATAGAATCTTCGTTTAAAGGGCATTCAGGTCATTTAGCTTCAGGCTGCAGAAGTGGGGGCTTAGTTCAGTGACCTGCAGAGGTCCACAGACGGTTCTGTGAAAATTTCAGTTTTCAGGTGACCATAGGAAGAGATGAAGGCCAGGATGCCAAGACTCAACCATGTCTCTGCCAGCTCCTTCCAAACTCAAGGTACACTTTTTTTGCTCCTCTCTACTGAACTTACAAGCAATGTGTGAGACAGACAGCAGGCAGCTAGAGAGCCTGGCTCAGACTGAGGTGGGTTCAAGTCCTACCTCTGACACATATCGCCTCTGTGGCCTCCAGTAAACCATTAAACCTCCCAAGGCTCCAAGCAGCGATCTGACATCACAAGTTGAAGAATTGTTGCTGTTATGCAGTGGTGGAAGAAATTTCCTCACCAGAGTATCCTATATCATGAAACTCCAGGTGCAGTTTTTGAAATTGTACTTGGATCATTGTTGTGTTTTTTTAGTGTTGGTATATTTTCCTTAAGCTGACTGGGAATTCTTTGAGGGCAGGACCCTTGTCCTAGCAAAACTTCAGTGCCTTCCTAGGGTCCAGCACACTGCTCTGCAGACAGCAGGTAATTAATTAATACTTCCTAAACTGAATTATTGACATGATAAGAAACAGCTCCCATTAGGTCCTTGTAACGATTGGAATGATGCCACCTGCTAGAGACTTACTGTAGGAAAGCTCTGCTATGAGGAGAAGGCCTCTGAGGGCAAGGCCATGCGGCTTTTCTTTGGCATCAGGAAGTAACATTTGCTGGTGGGAGGAAGGGGGGGAGGCTGGCTCTCTCTCTTTTGTCAGGACGCTGGTGGAGAGTGGAGCTAGAAATGCGCTCTCCCTTTAATAGACAGAGGAATCTAGGCTTTTCTCTCTCTCTTCACCAAATTCTTATTCTCCTTAATAAATGCTTAAAAGTCTAACTCTTGCTAAAGCTTATAATTTATTGGCAACCACTCATTAGATCTTTTAGACAGACTAGCTAGAATTTTGGGGGGACACTGGGGTTTGTCTCGTCCTGGTTACTAACTTCATGGAAGAAACCCTACAGGTGGAGTCTGTCCACATGACTGTCAAATGACTTCTATATATACATACTTAAAGTAAACCTATACATACTTTTAATTGAAACTTAAATCATGTGTTGTGTAGACAGACCCAAGCCAACTTTGCTGCTGGCTGGCTTGGCGTGACCTAGGTCACATTCAGGAAGACAGCTTTGTTTATCAGTTGGTCACCTAGGAGTCCAGGACCCATGTATTTGCAGAGGAAGGGATGTGGTGTATTTTGTCCATCTGGGGAGGAAAGTGACTGGACAACTTGAAATCAAAAGATGTTCCCTGATCTCTTCATGACTATCTGTGTCCTGACATATCTGGTCCCAATTCTAGAGTAGTTCTGGAGCAGTGTGGCATCAGCATGTCATCCTAAGGCAGCCTGTTCTGCTTTGAGGCAGCTCACCTCCACATGCAGCCTCATTTTTTCTAGTCTGAAGCTCTCCCCATTGCTGCTGGCTCTGCCCTCTGGGGTCAGCAGAGAAGATCCCATCCTTCCCTCACATGGGTGGCCCTTCGAATTCTTGAACACAGCCATCATGTTTTGCCAGGTCTTCTCCTCCGTAAGCTTTCAACACATCCTATACCTGACTCCCATGTCCCATGGATTGGAGACATATAACCCTCCACATCTCCTTCCTCTGGACACTGTCCAGCTAAACCTTTCTGGATCATTTTCAGACAAGTCACTGTCACTTCCCCACTTGTTACTTGTAAGGTTTTTGAACCAAGAGTTTATATTTTTCTCTGTTGATGTTCACCTGTTTAGATATAGATGGATTTCCTAGCCTGTCGTCTCATCGACAAGGACTTTTTAAAGCACCTACAATGTACCAGGCATTGTCAAGCCTGTTTCAGATCCTGATCCTGTTATTCAGCTTGTTAGCTCTCTCTTCCAAATTTGTATCATCTTCAAATGTGATGAGTGGTCCATCTGGTCCTTTATCCAAGTCATTGATAAAAATGTTACAGGACCAAACAGAGATCCCTAGGGTACTCCACTACAGACTTCCACCCTAGTTGACATCAAATCATTAATGTGGTGCCGCTTAAAGAACACAATAATTCAATTGCTATTACTTTTCATTGCAAGTTGGACAGGACTCAGTGTAGGTACGTGGGTGGGAAATCTAATATTGATCATATAATGATCAATATACATATAAAACCAATATATCAATATCATTATTAAGTTCACATGTATTTGTTTTAGGCTGTTATATGTCAACCTGTTAGCACCAGAGCATTATCCCTCAAAAGAAAAGTTACCATCCTTTCAAATTCTGAAGAAATGCAATAGAAATATATATATGATGTAATATATAATATAAAAATATATTGATAATTGTCATTCACATAGCAAGCTAAGGTTTGCAAAGCACTTTACAAATGCTATCTTGTTTGATTCTCACAACAATCCTGGTAGGTAAATGCTATTATTTCTCTCATTTTACAGATGAGGAAACTGAGGCTGAGAAGTTAAGGGTAACACATCTAGTGTCTGAGGGAGTATTTGAATCTAAATTTTCCTGATTTTAAGTCCAGTTCTCTGTACATTGTGCCACTTAGCTGGTGTGACTACTCTTCTCAGTAGCACCATCACCAACAGCAGCAGCACCACCGCATTTTAGGATCATAGCTGCCATTTCCAAGTGTCACCTAGGCTACCCCATTGACATTTCACAGCCACTCTGAAAGGCAGATACTGAAGGTCTGATTATCCTCAGGTTTCCTGACTCCAAGTCCCATAGTTCTTTCCTCACCAAAATTTCCTAATATAGGAAGAAAAGGAGAATTCACCCTCACTTCTCAGGTAAGGAAACTGCTGCAGAAGGACCTTCCCATCATGACTCGGTGTCAGAACTGCTACAGGGACCCAGACCTCCTAGTCCCAAATCCAGGACTGCTCTCTACCGCCCTCTATTGGTTCAGTTCATGACCAGGTAAAAGGAAAAGTGAACCTGGCCCTATAGCCCACCAGCAGGATCCTCAGACTGCTTTCTTTTCCTTGTGCTCAGTGGTAACGTTCCTCCTGGGAGAATGTCACTGTTTATACCAATTTTACGTATGTAAATATGTGCTCCTCCAGTCTTTACTGGTACGCGGATGCTGGCAGCTTGGTTTTATACAGTGTAGTAACTTCTCTTCCTCCTCCTCCCTCCTTCCCTTCCTCTCTCTCTGTCTCTCTGTCTTTCTTCTATGTCTCTGTCTCTCTGTCTCTGTGATCTCTCTGTCTCTCTTTGTCTTCTCTGTCTCTGTTTCTCTCTGTGTCTCTCTGTGTCTCTCTTCTTTGTCTCTCTCTGTGTGTCTCTGTCTCTGTCTCTATCTCTCTGTCTCTCTCTGGGTCTCTGTCTCTGTCTCTTTTTTTTTACTTTTTTTTTTTTTAGTGAGGCAATTGGGGTTAAGTGACTTGCCCAGGGTCACACAGCTAGTATGTGTTAAGTGTCTGAGGCCGGATTTGAACTCAGGTCCTCCTGATTCCAGGGCAGGTGCTCTATCCACTGCGCAACCTAGCTGCCCTGTCTCTCTATCTTTTCTGTCTCTGTCTCTTCTCTCTCTCTGTGTCTCTGTATCTCTGTATCTCTCTTCTCTCTGTGTGTGTGTCTGTCTCTCTGTCTCTATCTCTCTGTCTCTCTCTCTGTATCTCTGTCTCTCTTTCTCTATGTCTCTCTCCCCCTTCCCTACTTCTCCACTCAGAGGATCACCCTGAGGAGTGCCCCTACCTTGGTATTGCACATTCTGAGCCCCTACCTGGGTATTGCACATTAACAGCTACCCACTAGACATAAATTAGCTTCACTCTTCTTTCAGATTAATCAATCAACAAACATTTATTAGGCACCTACTATATTATATTCACTGGGCTAGGTGTTGGGAATACAAAGACAGTGATGAAATACTCTGGCCTCAAGGAGATTATAATTAAACATACTCTATGAACTTGTAGAGGTGATTTTTCCACTGTTAAATTTTTAATATTTTATTTCCCCAAGTACATGTTAAAATAATTTTTAACATTTTAAAAAAAGTTTTGTGTTCCAAATTCTACCCATCTTTCCCTCCCTTCCTGCTTCCCTGAGATGGTGAGAGCATAGGAAGAAATGGAACTTAACCTTAAAATGATAAGTAGTAAGGGGCGGCTGGGTGCTGCAGTGGATAGAGCACTGGCCCTGGAGTCAGGAGGACCTGGGTTCAAATCCAGCCTCAGACACTTAACACTTACTAGCTGTGTGACCCTGAGGAAGTCACTTAACCCCAATCGCCTCACCAAAAACCAGAAACCAAAACCAAAACAATAAAAAAAAAACTGGTAGGGAGTATCTGCTCCCACTTCAATAACTGGCCCCAAAGGCCAGAGCACCCCCATGGCTCGTGGATCACTAGTTGGAGCTGTCACCCAGGTGAATTTTGGGTACCACTTTGAAAACAACACATGGAAAACTGAACTACCTTTTAAGGATTGTATCATTTAAATGGTATGTTTTAAGAGGCTAGCTTTTCTTCTCCAATAAGTTCCAGTGATTTGGATGTTATACACTTTCCTCTAACCAAAAGCTAGGGAAAGTGCAGGCCTCTTTCAATCATGCCTGCTAATGAAGTGGAGCAGAGAGCTGGGCAATAGTGAGCTGGGGGATAAGCCAAGCAGCACAGAGTTTAGGTTGGAGAATGTGTTTCCATAATTATATCTACATGAGAGGCATCCAGGAGAATCAAAATCCATTTCCAGAAATGAGAGCTGAGGCTGGAATAAGGAAATGAAGATTTTCTTGATTCTTCCAGGTTGTTTTCTTGACACTTTTGCCTGCAATTTACTGCTCTCCACTGAAACCTGCTATCATATTCTCTCTCCTCCTCCCTCCCTCCCTCTCCTCCTCCCCTGTCTCTCTGTCTCTCTCTCTTCTTCCCTCCTCTCTTTGCCTTCCCTTTCTCTCTGTATGTCTCTCCCCCTCTTTCCCTAACTCTGTCTCTCCCTCTCATTCTCCATTTTTCTTCTTTTTCTGACTCTGTCTCTCTCACTCCTTCCCCCTCTTCCTCCCTCTCTCTTCCATTTTTCTCTCTATCTCCCCTTCTCTCTGACTGCCTCTGTCTGTCTCTCTCATCACATCACTTCTCTGACCCTCTGTTAACTAAAGTACAGTATCATCTGCTGTCAGACATCCCCTGCCTGTTGATCCTCTTGAACCTCAAGCTTACACCGATGCCAGGTGTTCACCATCTTTCCTCTCTAGACAAGAGGAAGAGCACAACCTGGCAGACTGGTCCTCAGTGGTGAAAGCCAACTCTGACGTGGAGTTTTAGTTCTGTCAATCTCCAATGGCACCCCATCATTTGCTGCGTACCCTTTCTAATATGAAAAGTCTTCTAAGAATGCACTGACTTCTATCATTCAAAACCAGGTGAAGCAAGATCTCAGAAACACAGATGCTCTGAGGTGGAAAGGTCCCCAGCTAGACCTGAACACAAATCCCCACTAAATTACCTCCAACAATGAAGGTTTCACCTTTTGTTGATCTGGCTTGAGGCCTCGTGCTCTCCTGAGACCCTTTCTCTTTTGGTCAGCTCCAAATATTAGGGAGTTTGGGTTTGTTTGTTTGGGTTTTAATATGTTCTTTGACATTAAGCTTAAAATATTCTCTTTTTTTTTTGCGGGGCAATGGGGGTTAAGTGACTTGCCCAGGGTCACACAGCTAGTAAGTGTCAAGTGTCTGAGGCCGGATTTGAACTCAGATACTCCTGAATCCAGGGCCAGTGCTTTATCTACTGTGCCACCTAGCCGCCCCCAAAATATTCTCTTCATAATTTCCATTCACTGCTAATGGTTCTGCCCTTTGCAGTCAAATTGAACAAGTCATATAATAGAACATATAGACAGAGTGATGGGTCTGGAGTAAGGAAAACCTCAGTTCAAATTTGACCTCAGACAATTACTAGCAGTATGACCCTAGTGATTTGGAGAAGGAAATGACAAACTCCAGTATCTTTTCCAAGAAAATCCAAGATGGGGTCATGAAGGGTCAGATATGACTGAAAAATGACTGAACAGCAACAATACCACTTAGCAAAGTTGCTGTGAGGATCAAATGAGGTCTTTCTAAAGGGCTTAACACAATGCCTGGCACACAGTAGGTGGTTAATAAATGCTTTTGCCTTCCTCTTTCATAAAATAACCCTTAAAGTAATCAAAAACACATTTCTTCAAGCTCCTTCCCTCCACAAGCTTCTCTTCTCTCAGCTACTTCAAGGAATCTTCACATGCTACACTCTTAAGAATGTTTCCCATCCTAGCTGTCCTGCTCTGGACACTTCCCACTTCCCTTTACAAGCCAGGATGAGGCTGGTACTGCAGACAGAGCCTGCTCAGGCAGAAGAGCTCTTGACCTTCACCTGTCTGGTTATGCGTTCAGTGATTTGGACCCAGGGTCAGAGAACAATGCTCTTCAGTCGTCCCTTGGTTGGACTGAATAATGGCCAAGTGTATGCAATGCCTTCCCACAGCCATTGCCTCACACTCCTTCCTTCTGTCCTCAGTGTTTCTGAACAGGGAGTGACTGATGTGAAAGTGTGTAAAATTAGCAGGGGCAGGTGGTGGGGTGGGTGGGATCCTGTGCAGCAGGACTTCTTGGTCAGGAGAAAGGCAAGGACTTTCCAGACTTGGCCAAAGCAATACCTCTTTCTTAAGCTTTTTCCCCGGCACCTTGAGCCCAAGCCAAGGTGATGTGTTCCGAAGTTCCTCCCTCCCTCCCCAGCTATCACCAGTTCTTTTAGAATCCCTGCCTTTGACACCTGGGAGGGAGCTCAGAGGCTCTCTAGTTCAGTTCTCCTTAATTTATACATGAAGAAGTTGGAACCCAGAGAGGGAAAGTGATTTTTCCTGGGTTTGGGACTAGAGCTAAAGTCAGTGTTGTGCACAGCTACCTTGGCTCTCAGAAAATGGAGACCATTTGGGGTCAGCCTGATTGGGCCCAGAAGTAAGGAGGCATCATCATTCCTAGAAATTCCATGGGCAAAGCTGGACTGAGCAGACTTTCATCAAGGTCATGGATTAAATCGGAAAACCACCAGATTGAGCTCCACTAAATCCTAAACTAGTGAGACTGCCTGGGGCAGACTTTGGGCTCCCAAGAATCCTGGAGAAGATCCTCCTCACTGAAATCTCTTTTCAGGGCTAATTACATGTGGTTTTGGCAGTCAACACTCATCCTCACTCATCGACGATGGAAAAAAGCCCGAGCAAATCTGTTTTTAAGAGGCCCCTTAATTGCCGTTGTCCCCTTCCTTGTGGATACCACTGTGAGCTAATTGATCTTGACTTCTGCCCTAACACATGTCGTGATCAATTATCAGGCAACAGAGGAGACTATTGCTTAATTTTAAAAACCAAAAGGGTTTTATTTATTTATTTTTAATGAATTCCCTGGACTGCTGAGGAGTAAAAAGTGGTGATGACTTGCACCAATATCCGCTACCCTACTGCCCTTTGGAACCACATTTGAGAGGTAATTTGGTAACTCTAAAAGGGGGAAGGAGACTAAGATGTGTGATTTAAAAATGTTCTCTCTTTCTACCTGGATATCTATCCATCCTGACTTTAGACAGTAGCAGGGGACTATTCTCTGACCTTCTTCAAAGTGATCTTCTTGTTCAGGATGGAACTGCTTAGAGGAGGGATCCAAATCTATGTGGGAATAATTCTTTGTTAAACCTCAACAACAAGCCCATTTTTTTCCAAGAGAAAAGAACAAAAAGGAAATAGAGCCAGTAAGGGACCTTCATATAGTCAGGGTCCTTGGGATCATGGGAAGAGGCAGACAGGAACTCTCAATGAGGCAACAGGAACCTTGAGGGAGAGGAGACAATATGTTCCCGGTAAGTAAGCTTGACCACTATCACCCCCTCCCCCAAGCTCCATCCCAACATGACAAAAACAGCCTAGAACCCTGAACATAAGAACCTTGGTAATGAGTGTCCCCCAAACTATCAGACTTGCTTTGACAGCCACCAAAAAGGGGAGAAATCCTTGTGGAGAAGGGGCCCGCTTTTCTTTTCGTCACCAGAAGAGCAGCTTCCACAATAGGCAGATGAATATAGGACTCCTAGGAGTAGCAGCACTGCCTCACCTCCCCCCCCTCCCCCCGCCCAAACCCGGCACTGGGCCTGCTTCCATCCAGTCCTCACAACCATCATCAGGGAAAACAAGATCTGTCTGGGGTAAATGGACCAGCCATCTCTACCATCTACCAACCAGTGGGCACCCGTGTAGCAGGGTGAATCAGCTGGGCAGGGGAGGCAGGACGCAACAGGCACCGGACAAGCCAAAGCCCTGTTCCACCTTGACCCCTATCTCTGATGGAGACTGCCCAGGATCCTGAACTCAAGAGCCTTGGGAAGAGACAGACTTCCAGCTCAGCTCTTGCAGCCATTTTCCTGGGAAGTTATGCCCGTGGACATGCAGCCTGGAAACTGCTCCTGCAGCCACTATAGCCACAGCTACTGAAGACCCAGAAAAGACACCCCTTGACATGGTTGTCAAATGGTTCAATAACAGGAACTGAGATCATTTATCTGTGCAAATGACATCAAAGAGAGGCATTACCATCTACCAGGGGACTTTTCTGTCTGACTTGTGGCTGAAACTTTCCATGTGTGTCATTTCCTTATTACAAAGTGAGCTCCTGGAGACCAAGGACGGTCTGACATTTCTCTTGGTATCCCTATGGTCTTGCACATAGTAAACACTTAATGCTTCATCCATCCATTCATCCTTCCCCCTTCCTCTCTCCCTCCCTCCCTCCCTCCTTCCTTCCTTCCTTCCTTCCTTCCTTCCTTCCTTCCTTCCTTCCTTCCTTCCTTCCTTCCTTCCTTCCTTCCTTCCTTCCTTCCTTCCTTCCTTCCTTCCTTCCTTCCTTCCTTCCTTCCTTCCCGGTAACATCAGGAATGCACTAACACAGGAAACTGCAGATTCTGGAAACTTCATGGAAGGACTTTAGATGTCAGTGAATTCTGACAAGAGTGGCCCAGGGAAAACATCTACCATCAGCCATGGCTAACTTGATCTGGCAAAGAAAAGACCCTTCTTCTTGTCCTCCCTAATGAGTACATTACCAGCTGCTAAGGGCAGCTGAAGTAGACTTGGCTTCTAATGCTGATTCAGCTTAGTCTCTGAAGGAAGTGCCCCATGGCAGCAGGCCATCTCCCCTGCAGGGAAGCAAACTCTGGCTCTCATTAGCACATTAACTCATTCAGGCCATGAAGGAACCAGTGGAGCAGAAATTTCTAAATGAACTTCAGCAACCTGTTCTTTCTTCAGTGATGCATCTAAATGAGGGAGCTTGATTGTAAATGGATTCACTCTTCCAGGGACCCAGGCAGCTAGGTGGACAACCCCTTAAATTAGTCCATCAATATCTCAATTAAAAATTGTAGAGGGAGGCCCCATCATTGGGGTGGAGGAAGTGTATAAGAGAACATGGACCAGGATAAGATATGCACATGGGTTTGGAGTTCTCACCAACTAGGTTAGGCATCAAACTGAGAAGTAAAAAGTCTCATTCTCCATTTGGACAAATGCTCACAGGTGGGTAATGAACCCATAATAGCGCAAGATGTGTAAGACAGTTTGGAGATTTACAATGTCATCTACTTCCAGGGATATCATTTGACCTTAAATTCTGAAGTGTTATCTCATAGGAATTAAAGTTCCAAATGAAGCAAAGCCATTGGAAAGAGGCATGGTGGACATACACAGACTGCTTGTGGAGAAAATATGCTATGAAAGAGCTCATCATTCTGGTTTTCATCAAGAGTTAGGATAGAAAAAAGACATTTATTAAGCACCATCTTCCTGGACTTGAATTATATATAATACAAAAGTAAAGCCATCCCAACTCTCAGGGTATTTACTATCTAAGGGAGGAGGGCAAGGCTATAACATATAAAGGGCATTCATAACTGAGGAAGGGAATTAATACATTGCCTTATTGCTTTTATCTGGAGGAAGCAAAATGCATTATTTCTCAATCAAAGCACAGGCAGTTGGGTAATGAAGTAGATACAGTGTTGGACCTGGAACCATGAAGACCTCAGTTCAAATCGAATCTCAACCATTATTAGCTGTGTTGCTCTTGGAAAGTCACTTGGCCTCCATGTGCCTCAGTTTTCTCATCTGTAAAATGGAGATAATAATAGTTCCTATCTCTCAAGATGCTTGTAAGGATAAAAGGGAGATAATGTTTGTATAATACTTTGCAAATCTTAAAGCATGATACAAATGCTAATTATTATTGTTAGTAGTAGTAATGTTTCTCTACTTGGTTTCTTATCCTTTAGAATACCTATCTCGATGGTCTTAAAATAATAGTTGAAGGCTCCTTTAGAAGAAGCAGAAACAGCTTATTCTAACTTTCCATGGACACTCCACAAGGTCAATAAATATTCTGGGCTGAGCCACACACCACAGATCCCAAGGCTCTGTTATGTGGCAAAGGAGGCCTCTTGTCATTCTTCAGGAAGCACTTCCACAGTTGTAAGTGACACATCAGAGCTACAGAGAACAGAGATGTACTTGTGTTACAACATGGGATAGGCATAGACAGCTTGATTCCAAACCCTGGGGCAAAAAAAAAAAAGAATAGGATTCCAAATTATCCAAGGCTACTTCCCCTTTGGACTGGCCAACACAATGGAGGGATCAATGGGGAATCTACTGATAAGATCTTTATTCAGGATCAGTTATAATCTTACCCCCTATCTATTTAAAACAACAAATATATTGATGTGAATGAATTGGTTTCCTTTGAAGCCATGTGATGTTATTTCCATTCTGTTCGATGTTTTCCCACACTGCTCTGCCAAGATAAGTCATGCAAAATCCCACCTGACCTTTCCACATTGTGCTAAGATCTGCAAAATGCTTTACACCTGTCATCTCAGTGAAGATACTATGCAAGTCTGGGGCAATAAACTTTGTAATTTTGTTTAGATTCTTTTAGATCATGCAAGAGCCTGATTTTTATAGAAATATCAATTAAGATTTGGGTGGAAACAAATTGCCTTTAACAACAACAATCCCAAATCAACGGCAGAGTAGCTACAGCTCCCTTCTTTCCCTTATTAGTCAGACACTACTTTGGGGGAATTCAGGAAAGATTACCTTGTGAGTAACAAAAATTACATGAAATGACAAAGATCCCATCCATCTTGATGACATGTGGGGACATGATCAGATCCATAAAGATGTTACCTGGGGGCAACAAAAACTGAGTAGAGGATAGAAGTAAAAGTTAATCTCACCATGGGTGCATTCCTGCTGGAAAAGGGAGTAGCTACCTCCCCCCAAAAACCTAACCCTAAAACCTGTGGAGGTGACTTGGAAAAGGAGTGCTATGGCATTGGACCATGGACGTGTGGCCCAGAGGTGATTCTATCATGTGGAAGCATGGACCAGCAAAGAGCTAGGAGGCAAGATATAAGAATGCAGCCAAAGTAGCTATCCTGCAGTAGTGACCCCTTCCAGGGCAGAAGCTCACATTCCAGAAGTTAATTCCACGTTTCTCACCACACTTTCTGCTGTCATCCTTTATCTTCCATTAATGCTTCTGATACCTCAGCAGAATGTAGGTGTGAGTTTGGATTCTTCTTTTTAAAATAATAATAATAATAATAAATATTGTTATTTAAAGGTTTGGGCTGCAAATTCTATCCCTCCCTCCCTCACCTCCCCCCTACCTAAGGCAGTAAGCAATCAGATATAGGTTATACATATACAATGATGTAAAATGTTACCATATTAGTCATAAATTTGGGTTTTTACAGGGTATGTCAGATGACCCAGCTCTGGTGAGTCCTCCCAAGTTGGAGAGGCTTTGAATGTCCTTTCATTCATTGATGTTGGGCCTTAGGCTTTCTTTCAGGATGTCATTTCTGAGTTGTGGTTTGAGTTCCATTTCTTTTTAAATATATTATTATCTAATACATATTATTGGTATAATATCAATATATTATTAATATAATATACAATATATATCTAATTTATTTCATTTACTTCTCTGATTTCTCCTAACTACATAGAAAAAAGAATAAACAGGAGAAAAGAGGATGAAGGGAAATACTCAATTAATCATAACCATGAATATGAATGGGATGAGTTCACTCATAAAATGGAAGCAGATAGCAGAATGGATTAGAAACCATAATCCAACAACATGTTGTATAGAAGAAAAATGCTTGAAACAAAGAGACACACTCAGAGTTAAAATAAGAGCCTAGAGCAGAATCTATTATGTTTCAGCTTAAGTAAAAAAGACAGCGGTAGCAATCAAGATCTCATAAAAAACAAAATTTTTTAAAAATTGACCTAATTAAAAGAAAGAAACAGGGAAATTACATCTTACTTAAAGGCACCATAGACAATGAAGTAACATATATGAAACATATATGCATCAAACAGCATAACATCCGAATTCTTAAAGAAGTTAGATGAATTACCAGAAGAAATAGACAATAAAATGATACTAGTAGGGGACCTCAACTTTCCCCTCACCTAATCATAAAATAAATAAGAGATGAATTAAGAAGATAAAAATAATCTAAGAAAAGTTAGATATGATAAATCTCTGGAGAAAATTGAATGGGAATAGAAAGGAGTATATATTTTTCTCAGTTGTATATAACAGCTTCACACGAACACAAAAAGACAATGTATTAGGGCATAAATACCTCCCAACCAAATTCAGAAAAGCAGAAATATTAAATGCATCCTTTTCATATCATAATGCAATAAAATTACATTCAATAAAGGGTCATAGGAGCATAGATTAAAAATTAATTTGAGACTGAATAACCTAATCCCCAAAAGTGATTGGGTCAAAGAACAAATCACAGAAACAATTGATAACTTCATTAAAGAGAGTAACAACAATGAGATAACATACTAAAATTTGTGGTATGCAGCCTAAGTAGCACTTAGGGGAAAATTTATATCTCTAAATGCATACATCAATAAAGAGAAAGAACAGATCAATGAATTGAGAATGCAATAAAAAACCTAGAAAAAAGTTGATAATTCCTAATTAAAGAACAAAATGGAAATCCTGAAATCAAAGGAGATATGAATAAAATTAAAAGTAAAATAACACTGAACTAATAAATAAAACTAGAGCTACTTTTATGGAAAAAAATAAAATAGATTAACCATTGGTTAATTTGATTAAAAAAAAAGAAAGAAAAAACAAATTATCAGTATGAAAAAATGAAAAGGATGAATATAATATCAAGGAAGATGAAATTAAAGCAGTTGTTAGAAGTTATGCCCAATTATATGCTAGTAAAATTGACAAACGAATTGAAATGGATGAACATTTGCAAAAACATATAAATCTCTTATATTTTGTGGGGGTTTTTTTTTGGGGGGGGGGCAGGGCAATGAGGGTTAAGTGATTTGCCCAGGATCACACAGCTAGTAAGTGTCAAGTGCCTGAGGCTGGGTTTGAACTCAGGTCCTCCTGACTCCAGGGCCAGTGTTCTATCCACTGTACCATCTAGCTGCCTTATATTAATAGAATAAATAAAATACATAAGTACACCTTTGATCCAGCAGTCCCACTATTAGGCCTATATCACAAAGAGATAAATGAAAATGGAAAACAACATATTTGTACAAAAATACTGGTAGATGCTCTTTTTTACTTTGTATTACCAAAGAATTAGAAATCAAGGGGATGCCAATTAATTGGGGAATGGTTGAATAAGTTGTGGTATACGATTGAAGTTAGAATACTATTGTGCTAAAAGAAATGAGAAGCAGAATGGTTTCAGAAAAACTTGGAAAACCTTATGTGAACTGATGCAAAGTGATTTGAGCAGAATCAGAAAAACACTGTAGACAGTAACAACAATATTGTAAGGGCAATCAACTGCGAAAGACTTAGCTACTCTAATCAAGATGGTCATCTAAGACAATTCCAAAGTACTCATGATGAAAAATGCTATCCATCTCCAGATAGAACTGATAAACATTGAGGATAGGTTGAAGCATACTTTTAAAAACTTTTTTTCTCACTTTTTCTGTTATTTTTTCTTTTGAAACATGTCTAATATAGACATATATTTTGCATGAATTCACATTTATATTTGATATCATATTGCTTGCCTTCTCAAGGTTAAAGAAGTACAAGAGGAAGGGAGAGAATCTGATACCTAACATTTTAAGAGATTAATGTTAATTTTTAAAAAATATACATAAATTATACAATTCATTACATTAAATATATATTCATTACATTGTATGTTTAAAAATAAGTAAAATATATCAAAACAACAAAAACAACAAAGATTTACATGCTTTAATATATATTTTTTTGTGCATCCTTACTTCAAGTCCAGGTTCCATGGCTTTCATTGAATTGGTGTGTTCTTTTATTTTTTAAAATTTATGTATTATCTTCTATCAAATTTTCCACTACTTTATTTTTTTTGTTCCAAATATTAGCTTCTCTATCTTTTTATTTGTTTTGTTTTTTGTTTTTGTGTGAGGCAATTGGGGTTAAATGACTTGCCCAGAGTCACACAGCTAGTTAGTGTCAAGTGTCTGATGCCGGATTTGAACTCAGGTCCTCCTGAATCCAGGGCTGGTGCTCTATCCACTGTACCACCTAGCTGCCCCCTTCTCTCTCTTTTTAGAGAGATCCTCCTTCATAGCTTCAATGTTTCTTTGTCTGCAAATTGTGTTTTGTTATTCTGCACAGAATTCTTTATTGTCTTTGTCGACAGCCATAATTTCTGATCTAAATTAATTCATACTTTTTCTATTTTTAGTTTTTTTTCTCATTTGAGCCATTTTGAGAATTCTTGTAATTTCCTGGTCTTGGAAGGGTGCTTGGGTTGGTTTGCCCAGAGTTTTGTCTTTCATCAGGCACTGTCTCTTTCTTTATATGATAATAATGACGATGTTTTGGTTTGTCTTTTTATCATTTATCATTTTGATTTTTAGCATCCGTGCAGTTGCTCTATTTTTTACTGATCTTTTATTGATTTTTCTTTTGTTATCTCTGGCATTTGGGTTTTTGTTGTTGTTGTTAACTTATTGTCTGGTCCTGCAATAGATGCCTCATATTCCCTAAATTTGGGCTGCAGGGCTGCTTCATTCTCTTCAAATGGGGATATGGGATATTACAGCCCACTCCCTGTCCTGAGTTCACACCCCCTGTCTGGGGTATGTGACGGGCTCTAGTTTCCTTTCTAGAGCGGTCATTTGCAAAAGAAAAGTTGAGTGGATTCCTCCCTCCATTTGTTTCCTCCCTTTTCTGGCTTCTAATGAGAGTCAGTAGCCAGATTTACTGTGGTAACAGGGGTCCCTATCCCCTAGGCTGCTGTGTATGAGTTTGTCACTTGGCTTGTGCTCACAACCCCTGCAGGACTGAAGCACCTGGGGCCGGACACAAAAGTGAGAACTCCAAGGTCACATGGCTAGCCAGTGTCTGAGCAAGGATTTGAACTCAGACTTATCACTGCCCATTCAGTGCTCTTTCTTTCCCTTGTTCCCTTGCCTCCTGATATCACCTTGATTCTTTTTTCTCCACAGGCTGAAAGTGTTTGCTCATACAGAGAGATTCTTATGTCTGGTACCAATAATCGCCCTGGAGTCAAAGCACCTGGGTTTAACTGTAGCTCTGCCTCTTAATACATGGATTTCCATGGACAAGTCATTTTTATCTCTCTAGGCCTCCATGTCTGCACCTTCCAATTCAAGAAGCTGGATTAAAGGATCTCTGATTTCTGTGCCCCTCAAATAAAGAGGAAATAGACTTGACAACTAGAATGACATAGCAAAAGGACCCTGAAACTTTGATTTAAGAGGGATGAGTTCAGGCATATCCCCAGGTGCTTGGGAGCCATGTGCCCATAAGTAAGGTATTTCACTTGGAGAAGCCTCACTTTTCTTCATCTGCAAAATGGGGATGATGTAATATTACTGGAAGGATTGACCATAGAGGGTGCCTGTGACCATCGCATCACAGTATGTATAAAAAACTATATAAACTCTGAAGCCCTGCATACATGCAGGCTACTGCTCTCCTTCTTCTCTGGCTGAAGAATGGGGCTCTTCTCTGCAAAGAAGTCTCCATTTCTGGGCTGTCTTAGGCAGGTCGCTTCCTTCAGCCAGGGTGGGAGAACACCCCTCTATACAGCCTCGAGCTGCTGCTTGTCTTGCTCCTCCATTTGTGAGGAAAGAGCTCTCACCAGGCTGGTGACAGTTTCTGATGTTCCCATTCAGAGGGGGCAAATGCCGCAGGGATGCAGGTTCTGGAGCTGGAAGGAATCTGACAGACCATCTCAAGTCAGTGGTATCCAAGTCCAATAGAAACAGGAGGAGCCATTCATATTGACTTAGAAAACCACACATTAGCATTATCTAGGTCCTATTTTGTAAAATATTTCCTAATTACATTTGTGTGTGTGTGTGTGTGTGTGTGAGGCAATTGAGGTTAAGTGAATTGCCCACGGTCACACAACTAGTAAGTGTTAAGTGTCTGAGGTCGGACTTGAACTCAGGTCTTCCGGAATCCAGGGCCAGTGCTCTATCCACTGCGAAACCTAGCTACCCCATAAAAAATTTCCGAATTACATTTTAATTTGGTTCAGGCCACACTGCAGTGGGCGCTGGTCTAAACCACATCCTTCCTTTTATAGATGAGGAAACTGAGGCCCAGCGAAGTGCAGCGTCTTGCTCAAAGTCGAACCCTAGGAAGCTGCAGAGCTGGGACCCAGACCCCAAATATTCCCTGCCTAATGATGGTGCTCTTTTCCATGCGCAGCAAAGACTTGCGCTTTATCATCTCTTGGTCGTTCTGGGCGTCTTCCGTGAGCACCAGTAACTTTGCAGATACAGAATACATCGGGATAGATGGAGAGATGGATGAACCTCTAGCAAAGAGCCTTGAACACAGCAGGTGTTTACTAAATGCTCATTAGACTGATTTGAACCACGCAGTCTCGGCTTCTCTCGCAATTTTTCAATCCTTGCGGAACAGTTCCCTCCACTGGCCGAGTTGGTGGACTTGAACGGCAGATGTTTTCATGAGGAAGGAATTTTTTTTTTAAAGGAAGAAAATTATATGGCTTGTGTTTGACACGAAAAAAAAGAAAAACAAACCCTAATCAAAAGCATCTCCCACTGAGTAACAGGCACCAGCATCACCTGTTTGCACAATCGGCACCTCCCCAGCCCGGCACGAAACAGACACGAGGCAGTGAATGCTGTGCCTCATGGGAGCGTCTCTGGCTTAGCAGTGATGGATTCTCACCCGAGAGGACGCAGTGAACTGGCAGGTTCATGTCTTCCCTCGGACATATACTAGCTGCGCGAATTATTTTAACTTTTCAATGAACCCGACAATGGAGAAGCCACAGATTTGACTTCCCATAGGAGCGCCTCTATGTAGGGAGGTATGGATGTACTTACTGGGGATTATACCCAGGTCTTCATCCACATCGAAAACCGCCTGCGGGAAAACTCCCTCCACTGCTACAGGGCAGGGACTCCCGTGTAATGAGTCCTCTTAAGCAGTCCCGTGAGAAGTTCCGGGAAGAGCAGAATCCAATATAGAGACAAGGAGTGCATCTGTGATTTCATCAGATGGCAAACTCGCGACACTGCAGAGCACTGTGCCTTCCCTGCAACTTGTAGTCTCAAAGAATTGCCTAGAGCACTTAGAGGCTAAGTGATTTGCTCCCACTCACACAGCCAGCGTATGGCAAAGGCAGATTTTGAACCCAGGGCTTGCTGGCATGGAACTCAGCTTTCCATCAAAACAAAGACTAGCCCTGCCACAAAACAAGACCCCCATGTCATTTCTAACATTCTCATCGTTAGAATGAAGCGCTTATTTTGAGATATTGTCGCTACAAAGCCCTGTTTAAAGTATAAATATGCCAACCCTACCAGATATGAACTAAGCAACGTCCACAGACGCATTAACAGAAAGCAGAGTTATGAAAGAGAGACATTTTTAGAAAGGTCTGGTGGGAATGACACAGAAAAAACCCAGGGTCAGGGAAGGCGGAAACCACAAGGCCCTGGATGGGGTGGTGCCAATGGGAGATAGTTGACATATGTCCTACTTCACCAATTCTATGATTAATTAGTGTGGATATTCTCTTCACCAGACAGCACAGACCACAGATTGGAGCATTAGTAGAGGCTAGAGACCACCATGTCCACCAATGGCCAACATTCCCTAAAGGAGTTTCATCTTTTTATACATACTGTGATGCGATGGTCACAGGCACCCTCTATGGTCAATCCTTCCAGTAATATTACATCATCCCCACTTAGTCCTCAGATGGTAGAAACAAGCTACTGAATCATAGCATGGACCCCTATTTCCAAAACAGGAAATCACCTCATCTAGTCCACCCCCCCCTTATTCGATAGGTGAAGAAATTGAGGCTCATGGAGCTGAAAGTCGTCTCAGGGGTGGCAAGCATCAAAGGGGAGGCTGGACTCTACCCCCTCTAGCCCCAGAGCCAGGGCCCTTTCCATTGTCCTCCTTGCTGGACCTATACTCTGAGACTTTCTCCCTTGGTAGAATCTGCCAGATTTTGCAAACTAAGGTCACATTGTCAAGAGCCATGGGGGAAGGTTATCTCCTCTCAATTTTGCCTGGGGCCAGACTTGCTGGGAGCCATGGGTCTGTAAGAGAATCTAAGTGTTTGTGTTGGGTATGAAACTGAAACTATATTTATAGCTTGTCTCCAAGAGGTCTGTGGATTGTTCTCTGGTGTTATTAATGTTTATAATCTGATGTTGTTTATACTTTTGTTCTTGATACAAATTAATAATTTACTCATGACATTGACCAAAACCAGAACTCTGCCGAGTGAATCATCCCATTAATGCAGGTGAGATCTGGGGTGGGGCTTGGGGAACAGGCCTTGGCTTGAAAGCCTAGCAGTGATCCATGGACTCCAGAAGTCTGTGAAATGCTAGCTAGCATGAGGCTGTGGTAACTATTGCAAAACATTCCCTCAAACACATCAGCCAAGATTTGTCTAAATGAGGCCAAACAAGAGAATTAGTTGAGTTTTGTTGAGAATTAGTTGAGCTCTGTGTTTTATAGCTTTAATCAGGTGGATCAGGTGGTAGGTGCAGAAAGACCCGAGCCTCATTAAGTCACTTGTTTAAGGCCATGAAGCCCCATGAACACAAAGGACAGTTGGGTTTTGTTTTGTTTCGTCTTCTAAAGAAATCTGACTTCCCAAGGACTCCTTTAAATAGGAAGCCCCTGGCTTCTCAAATTCCATCCAGGGAATGGGTTTCTGACATGACAGTGAACACATCTCAAAGTATCAGAAAGGAACTGGCAAGAGCTTAAGCTGTCACTTGAGAGGTAGGGAGAAAGATGGGCAAGTAGGTTCTACAAATGGGTGTTTGGGAAGGACAACTGCTCTGCCCTCCCTCCTGCAGGAGGTGGGAACAGGAAGGAAGGGTAAGGAGACAGCCACAGACCCGGGCTCCTCTTAGTCAAGGTGTTTGGTTGTTCTTGGTTCTTAGTTTTCTTTAGGACCATTTTATCCCATGTAGGGAACTCTCAATATGAGAACGCCCTCCATCAATGTGAATCACCTGATCCTCCCAAATCAGTCTTAGAGATGGGGTAGGGAGAGGTCAAGATACGTACTCATAGTCACAAAGCTGTTAAATATCAGAGCAGGACTGAACTTAGGTCTTCCTGACTCCAAGACAAAATTATTCCAATGCTCTTGAAATCATATGAAATGACATTTTCCTCCAATGTTCTTGAATTCAGGAAGCATGGAATCCATCTATCCATTCAAGAGACAATCATTAAGCATTATATGAAACACTGTGCTAGGTGCTAGGGGTAGATACAGAGAAAAGTTAAATAGTTCTTGCCCTCAAGGAGTTTGCACATTATTATGGGAAATAACACACACAAAGAAAAATAAATGTGAAATATCGGCAAGCTAGTTCCCAAGTGAATATGACCATAGTGTGAGGATCAGCGGGAGGTCTGAAGGATGCCAGGGATGTTGTGAGGGAGATGGGAAGAGGAAGGACACTGAAAGCTCGGTGAGAAGCCTGGGCATCTGCAGGAGGTGGATTGTGGTACATGATGAACAGTGAGAAAGTTACTTTGGAATGAAATGGAGAGGATGTGGAAGAAGCACAATGGGAAGGGGGCTAGGAGGGGATCCAATGGGCAGTGCAGGAGTTTGCAGTTCATATTACAGGCGATAGGAAGCCCCTTGAGCTTTGGAAGCAGGAGAGTCGCATGGGCAGCTCTGGTCTGTAGGGCGATCACTTTTGCTGCTGTGGGGAGGAAGACAGGTAGGCCAGTTGGGAGGCTAAACTTATAGTCCAGATGAGAAGGGATGACAGCGTGAGTTAGAGTGGTAGCCCTTTAAGGGGTAAGAAGGGGTTAAATGTGTGAAGGATGCAGGTCAGGCAGAACAAACAAGATTCAGTAACTGATTGACCATAGGAAAGAGGGAGAGAGAGAGAAAGAGACAGTCAGAGACAGAGAGAGATAGAGACAGAGAGACAGAGAAAAAGAGACAATGGAACAGAGGCAGAAAAAGAGGGGAGAGACAGGGAAAGAGAACAGGAAAATGATAAAGGAGCACTCTGAGGTCACAAACTTAGACAACTGGGAGAATGGAAGCACTCACTAAAGAAAATGTAAATTAGAAGGAGGGAAGGATGTGTGTGTGTGTGTGTGTGTGTGTGTGTGTGCATGCGCTCGCTCACACATGTGTGGAAGATAATGATCCTTAATTTACAAGTCTGTAATATCTGGTCTGTGAGTATATTCCTTTCTTTCCTCTTGTCATTTACTCCATTTTGTACTATTTTTTTCAAAAACACGTGATTTTACAGTCTACTGGGGTGTTTTTCTCTTTCATCTTTGGCATAGTGATCTTGAGATGCCTATTCAACATCCTATTGGAGAAGTCTAATAAACGCCTGGTCACGCTAATCTGGAGCTCAGGAGAGAGACTAGGGCTGGATATGTACGTTTGGGGGTCATCTAAATAGAGATACTAATTGAGCCTGTGTCAGCTGATGAGTTCTTTAAATGTAAAGTAGGAAGAAATAGAACCCTTCATTACACCCACACATTGGGGAGGGGACAGGAATGATAATCCAGCAAAGGAAACTCAGAAGGAACAGACAGGTAGGAGGAGAATGAAGTGACAGTAGTATGAGGCAAACCCAGGGAGGATGTATCTGAGAGGAGGGGATGGTCAACAGTGTCAAAGGCTGCAGAGTGCAATGCAAAGAATCGACTCAACTCTGAAGTGCTGGAAATTAGAGGCTTTCAAGGATTGTGTGAGACATGTTCTGAGGGGGTTTATGGTTAATTTAACAGAGGTTTAGTTATGGTTAAATTGACCAAAAATAATTAGAGCTGAAAAAAGTTGTTGTTTTTTTGTTTGTTTATTTAATTGAGGTAGTCAAATTAGTCAATAAATTATTCAACCTACTGTAGATTTATAAACACAGATACAAATATGAATTTCTGGAACTCAACTTGGAAAATATTTATTCAGTTCCTACTATGTGTAAATCAATGTACTCAGTGCTGAGTGGGCCTGGCTTAGGGATGAGTCATCCCAAGGCTCTGGGATAAGGCTAAAATGCATAAATATAAACTTTAGTACCTAGGCAAATATGGCTTCATTTTTCAATCAAGCTTTGCCTTTCAGGGTAGAAAATTTTTGAAAGGCTACATTATTATGAATTTATATACATATATTGATAATAATGCAGCATTTCAAAAGGCAATGCATACATATATGCATATATATACATATATCTCTTATATTCATATACATGCAAATATATTTATGTATGTATGTATGATTATCATCACTGTGATTTCACTGGATTTTAGCTTTCTTACATTCCTAATGCAGACACAGACTCCCCAATTTTCCAACCCCTGGTATTCTTGCATGGTTGTGGCTGAGAGAAATCCTTTCCTGGTGCTAGCTGTCCTGTAGGCATCTCCAGCCTTTTCAAACTGATCTTAATAGGATTTTGGCTTACAATTCATCCTCAGGTCCATCCTGGGAGCCCCTGGCCCTTGCTAAGATGCAAAATTTCTGCTTTGATGACACAGCCTTTCAGCATTTGGGGACACCCTTGGGCCAGGACCAGGCATCAGTGAAGGCCTTAGTGTACCTATGTCATCTTGTTCCTTTTATCCCAAGGGGCGCTCAGTCCGATGCCAGGCTCCCGAGAGGGGCCTTGGGGTCAACGGCTCATAGGGTTTAGAGCTGGAAGGACCTTAGAGGACAACCAGTCCAATCCCCTAATTTCTTTGCTGATGAGGAAGCTCAGCCCAGCAGTGTGTGCTCCTTCTCTTTTTGATACATTTCAAGCCTAATTTGTGGTGACCTGGTAGACAAGCCTTATTATATTGCAAACATTTTGCATGAAGTTCTGATCTTATCTCAATAGCCAGGATATGACGTGTGTGTGTGTGTGTGTGTGTGTGTGTGTGTGTGTGTGTAGGACTGGGAAGGGAGGTGGAGCCAATTGGGATTAGGTTTGGGAGTCACAGTGATATATAGAGTTCCCTTGAATAATCCTGCACAATCAAGGACAGCTGCTCTTGCCAGTCCTAGATGACTCAGGGAGACCATAGGATAAACAGCTTGTCTAAACTTGGGAAGCTGATTGTCTTGGAGGATGGGGAGTTCCACAGTGTGAATGAAAAGCTTACACATGAGAGAAGTCTTGGGCTTAGCCTGTTTGCCTCCAGAGGGAAGACAAACAGAATTGATGTATAGAAGTTTCAGAGAATCATGTCTATGCTAGATGTCGGAACCAAAACAAAACACATCCGATCAGAGAGAAGTCTCAAATGGGTGGCCTTGTAGAGTCTAGGATAGACCCTAGGTCTTAGTACATGGATTCAGGAGAGACTTTGTTCAAAGCTATTTATCACTTGGTAGCTAACCTTCTTCATGGATGAATGTCCAACCTGTACCTGTATTGGAATTCCAACCTAGGGGTTCATCCAGCACTGGGATGAAGGCCTCCGATGAGGAGGAGTCCACTGCAATTGGAAACAGCCCATTCTCCAGGTTGGCAAGGTTTTCTTCCTATTCACACTCAATTGGCTCTTCTCTGTGATTTAAACTCACTGTTCCTTTCCCTTAACTCATCTATCTAATTTGCTGGTAAATCCTAACAAATCTATTTCTTAAGTAGAATCAATCAATAAATCAAAAGGCATTTATTAAGCACCTACTATGTTCCAGAGACTGTGAAAAGCACTGGTGATTCAAATATTTGTCTGTAACCTCCTTCTTGATTTTCCTTGTTGCCACCAACTTAACACTTTGTCTTTTCTTTCCTGGACTATTGTCATAGTCTCTGAGCTGTTCTTGCCACCTCTATTCTCTCTTGTCTCTAGTTTTCCTTCATGCCACTACACAAATAATCTTTGGGTCATGGGGTACCAATCTTGTCCCTACTCAAGCACAGGACTTTCAAGGCCACCAGCTACCTGTCTCCATTGTGCCCTTCCAGACACATCAGATAAGAACTCCCAGTATGTGCTTTATTTTCTCACTAACCAGGACTGGAAGCTTCTGTCGTACTCCTGGCTTCTCCCTCCTTGGCCACATCAGTCACTGGATTGGGCAACCTCAGTGGTTCCACTTCCATCACTGAAGCCCTTCATGTCTCCCAAGGCTCAGTTCAGGGGCCACCTCCTCTGTGCAGCTTTCCCTGATGTTCCAGCATTCAGATGAAAGTCATCCTCCCCACCTCACATTCTGCAAGGCACTAAAACCTTTCTTTTACACTGAGCTCACTCTTAATATTTTTGTCAGTGTTCTGTCTTCCTTAGACTGTAAACTCCCTGAGAGGTGGGCCACTTTGCTATTTAAAGCTCTTCACATTCTAGCCTCTTCAAAACTTTTCACTCTTCTTCACCCCTTATTTCCCCACCCAACACACTCTATGGCCCAGATACATTTTCCCATTTGATATTCCTCATACACAATACATAATTTCCCATCTCCACAATTTTGCATTGGGTTTTTCCCATACCGTACCATCTTGTTTCCACCATGTGGAATCTCAGGCTTCCCTCAAGACAGCTCACAAGCCACCTTCCTTTCTCAAAGGCTTCCTTTCTAAAACTATTCTCCATCTACTCCATATGTTTCTAGCACTTATCTATACTTTACATACTGTATTCCCCATTAGAATGCCAGTTCCTTGAGCACAAAGACTGTTTTGCATCTTCATTCGATCTCTTTCCTCCCACCCAGCAGTGCTAAATACAGCACTGGGCACTTTTGTGCTTAGTCACTGCTTGTTGACCAAATGCATCTATAGAATATAGCCTGCTATTTTTTTAAATGACACAAATGCATGAAGGATATGGGACTTTGTCACTTTGGGACCTCTTGTCACCAATGCAGTTCTCCATCTGTCTATGATTTCCTTAGATCCCACTTAAAAGATTTTCTTGAGAGGCCACAAGATGAAGTGATTCACCAGCATTCACAGACCTGGTGAATATCTGAGGTAGGATTAGAGCCCAGAGTTTTGACTCCAAGCCAGCCCTCTAGCCACTTCTCTGTGATATTTCTATGCTTTGCACTTACTAGGCATTTAAACAGTGTGCTGGAATTGAACTCTAGTACTTAGTTATGGATATTGGGACTTCAAATGGAGATTATTGAATCCTACTACTTCTCGGATAAGGTCAGAAATCAAATATGCTTTGACCTAGGGCTGTAACTTCAAAGAAAGAGTCTCTCTCTCTCTCTCTCTCTCTCTCTCTCTCTCTCTCTCTCTCTCTCTCTCTCTCTCTCTCTCTCTCTTTCTCTCAGTTCAGTACATTCAAAACCATCATATCTCCACAAACTACAGCAAGTGAGTGTCCACTGCTTAACTTCTGAACAACAGGCATTCTGGGTAAGATCTCATGTGCTCATTAGCCCTGACCTCCTGCGCAAACACTATTGACTTGTCCTTGGTCTGCAGCATTAATGGACCTCACTTCAAGGCTGTGTGCTGTAATTGAGTTTGTGGGTAGTCTAATATAATGATGACATGGTGTGAGGGGCTACTAAAATTACCACCCTTTCCATCTGATCACATTAAAAAATGTGCAATTAGGAAATGCTATATTTGTCCTCCTGAAAACCTTTTGCTAAAAAGTTAATGTGTTTTGGCTCATCTCAATATGTACTCCTGGCAATTTTCTGCTGCTTATAGGTTTCCCAGGCCTATGAAAATGCTTGGGTAGAGCTCTTGGGATTCATCTTTCTCTGAAGGGGAACCTGCATTTAAGGCAAAGCCATACAGAATGTTGTTTGGCAGTAAGTCTTCGCTGATTAGATGAATGATGGAGAAGGCACCAAACTATAGGCTGTGAGTGACCATTGTTGGTTTCTAGACTGTGTACAAAGATCCCTTTTCTGCCATTACGAACCGCCAATATCGTCAAACTCTGGAGCTGGGGTCTTCTCATTGATGTACAATTTCCCCTTTTACATATGGATTCCTTTTTGAACAGTCCTCCTCTGTTTCTGGTACAGTTGAATGAGCTTGTCAGTCCAGTTTCTTATCCCTTGTCTCTTCTGCTTAACTTTGTTGGTGAAAAAAAAAAGTAAAATTATTTCCTTAGCTTAATCAAGGTTGTCTTCCCTGAAACCCAACTGGGAAGACATAATGTACTGATGTGGACTTCCCCACATACCCTTGATCATGAGGGATGTTTTCCTGGTGGTAGCAAGTCTCAGAATCTTTACAGTTTCACTGAATGGTCAAAAGCAACTCATCTGAAAATTCACAGAGGGAAAAAATGAGCCAGTAAAAATGTCCATTATCCATACTGTTACCTACATTTTTGTCCTAGGATAGCTAGGTGGCACAGTGGAGAGAGTGTTGGACCTGGAGTCAGGAAGACCTGAGTTCAAATCAGATCTAAGATACTTACTAGTTGTGTGACCATGGGTAATCACTTAAACTTTGCCTGCATCAGTTTTCTTATCTGTAAAGTTAGGATAATAGTAACATGCATCTTGCAGGGTTGGTGTGAGGATTGAATAAGATATGTCTAAAGCCTGGTAAAAATGTTAAAGTTCTATATAAGTTCTAGTTATTATTATTATTGGTGCTGTTGTTACTGATGCTGTTGTTATATGTTCCTTAGACAGGGATCACAGGAAGACACCAAAGTGTACCAAAGCTTGAGAAGAAGGAGGGAACTGAGTGGGTTGGTTTTTAGAAAACTGCATGTTCTTCAGTTGTTCCATCACACCAGAAACCTTTTTCAAACCAGAATCCTCCTAGTGAGTCTCTATGACAATAAATTATAAAACATCTCAGGTGATCTCAGGTGAGTCAAAATGCCAGGCAACCCAAAGGGCAATGATGACATATTAAGGAAGTGTCAGAGTTAGCTTCATGGTATCATCAATAATTGGCATGCATGGAATGGCATGAGACATCATCAAAGTCTTGTATTATGAAGAAAGAAGACACAACAGTCATGTGCCAAAAGTGATGGGTGACAGATGGACTGAAGGCATGACTGATTAAACGAGTGAATGGATAAGTGAATGAGTGATTGAATTATAAAAAAATACATGTTTCAATTGACTGATTGGGGATGGAAATGAAGTCCATGAAATAGTAAAAGACCTAGAAGGAGTCCATCAGAGAGAGTACTGGGTGGGACCTCTTTGGGTAATTTACAAGTAGGGAGAAATAAAAATTCACGCAAAAAATAAACATAATATGACCTGTTTTGATGGACGAAACAGTCACAGGGCTGAGATCAAGTATGGCCATAAGACTGTTCAAGACACAGTTTACCTGCATCCCTCTCTGAGGTTATTTTTAGCTCTAGGAAAACCAATTTCATTTGTCCAAATAGGGATCATGCCATTACTCACATTTCTTCTACTGGTCTGAGAACATAATATAGTTTTGAGGAGTCAAAGCATTTTTTAAAACTGTCAGGACATTCATTCCAGAAAGGTTGAAATTCGATTTTTGAAATAGGGGAAACCCATGTTTAAATCACATGAGATTTCATTTTCTTTTAGGCTTGGCTGTGATGCTGGCTCTAAATACATTTTCCAGTAAGGCCACAAAGAGTGAGAATGAGAATTGATAATACTCTTCTTGGGGGCCTAAGTGATTTCTTAACAGTTAGATTAAGGAAGAATGATTATTCACAGTTTGTAGATGGTCAGTTTGAGTCATGTCTTCTTCAGGGTGGCAGGATAGAGCTCTGACTAATCTTCCATTTCTCCCTGTCTACTGGTTGCTCTTCTATTGCCTAAAAGGCTGCCCATTACTTCTCCATCTTTAACAATTCCTTACTTGGCCTGTCCATCCCTACTAGCTATCATCCTCTATCTCTTCTCACTTTTTAGGGACAAACTTCTTGAGAAGGTTGCCTACCAGAACTGATTCCACTTCTCTTCCTCTAATCCTCTTATTAATGATTCAGTATGACTTCCATTCTTTTCACTCAACCGAAACTATTCTATTGGATGTTTCTCATTATTTTAGTTGCCAAATCTAACAGCCTTTTCTCAGTCCTCATCCTTCTTGACCTCTCTGCCTCCCCTGATACTGTTGATTGCCCCTTTACCCTTCATAGTTTCTTCTCTCTAGGATTTTTGTTCTCTCCCGGCTTTCTCCCCACCAGTCAGAACATTCAACTATCTCTCTCACTTAATCTTCATACTGGCCCCCTACCAGTCATGGGTATTCCCAGTGCTCTATCCTGGGCCCTCTTCTAGTCTCCATCTATACTACTTTGCTTGGTTATCTCGTCATCTCTCATGTATTGAATGACCATTTTTATGAATATGATTCTTAGCTGTTGTTGTTGTTACTCATTTAGGAAAGCTAACTGCCTTTTCTACTTTATGTGTCTTTATTTGGTCCTAAGGAACTGAATGTTGACATTAAATATGGATATGTCTTGGCTTTAAAGTGACTTTATCTTTTTGGTAGGTCTTGAGACCAGCAGGTGGTGCTGACTGTTGTTAGACGTTTCTGCATCAGAGAAGAGGGCAATTATAAAAAGAATGGGCCCATGTTCTTGATCCTGATTAACTGTGGAGACAGTGTAAAAGTGAGGTGAAATGTTATCATGTCTGTTCTGCAGTCCTGCAAACTACTTTATACTCTAATGAGGTTTAAATCTTCACCTCCCCAGAGGATAATATAACAGGAGTAATAAATTACTGAATACTTTTAAAATATTTTTTGACACTTGACACTTACTAGCTGTGTGACCCTAGGCAAGTCACTTAACCCTCATTGCCCCACAAAAATAACAAACAAAAGAAAACTTTTTTTCAGTCAGTTCATGGTTGGTAGTGTTTTGTCCTTAACTCTTCTTTTTTTGTAGGAAATAAATACCTGCCCCCATACCTGATCACCTCATTGTAAATAGAGCACTTTTATATTCCTCCTTCTGGGGACAAACCTAGACTTGAGCCCAAATCTAGGCTTTGTTAATCATTCCCAGGGCATGGAGTGTCAGAGAATGTGGGAAAAGGGAGCCTAGTTCTATTTTATTAGAGTTCAGACTCCCACAGGACTGAATCCAATCCAGACAACTTGCATAGATCTAGAGAGGAAGGGCCCCTTAGTGCCAACTAAGAAGGTGCAATATTTTAACAGCTTTGGGACCAGGAGAATTTTAAATTGTTAGATGTTGATCAAGATGCCCCAAAGAGCTCTGAAGTAATTTTGGGAAGAGGATAATAATAGCTGGGGGAGGGCTTATAGCTCATATAGAAAGCTGTGCTGGAGTTCATTCTTGAAGGAAACAAAGATAAAAATGAAGTAGTCCTGCCCTCAAGGAGCTTACATTTTATGAGACAGAAATTCAACAAAAGATCAGACTGCCATGGGCAACTCATAACCCGGGGTATCAACAGCTTCCATCTTTCCTCATTAAACTCAGTTATCAAGACAGCAGTTACTTGAAGGTGCCCAGAAAAGCCAGGAGGAAATGGCCCCATTTCTGTTCACTGAAAAAGATTTCAGTATGGAAGGTGAAACATTGGGATGGGTAAAGTGCACACCCTCCTTTGATAGTCTTAATTAGCAATCCTCTCACTGGGCAGCATTTCATTTGTCAGGGAACTGGCAGCATTCCCTGGGAACATGTCGAAATCCCTATTCTTCCCTCCTTCTCCAACATTGCCATTCATTTCAGTGACAATTCATGCATAATCTAATAGCCTTGGGGTGCCATTAATTTTAGCAGTTGCACAACTTAGTTGGGGAAAAAAGCATAACCAGCATCACGGGGCCTTGAAGGTCAGACGACACCACAATTTACACCTTTGTCGCGAGACATGAAAATTAGCAATTAACATAAATATATTGATTACCATATGGACAATTTAGCTCGATGTAACATGGAATCACAGAATCATGTACTAATGAAGACAATCATATTTTATCATATGTAAGCTTTCTACTGACTCCCTACAGAGAAAGTTATTTTAACCATTTTAGAGGACTGGGTTGCACAAAAGAAATTGTCAGGCTAATGATAATTGATGAAAAAAGTATCTATGTAGAAAAAATGAGAATAGGGCTCATTCTGCAACTTCTGGCACATGGCAAGTGCCCAGACATGGTGGGTGCTGGGGAACTGGGTAATAGGGGGAAATGGCAAGTCTTTTCACATAGGTTGTTGTTGTTAATTCTCTTGGTCTCAAAGAAACAAGTGTAAACCTGGTACTAATCCTGGTGTTGGGGGCTACAATAAGAATATCTGATTGGGAAACAAAGAGAAAACCTCATTAACAACATAGATTTATACTAATAGTCAATGATCCGAATTAACCCTTTACAGTACTCATGGTAACTTGGAAATATTCTTTGGGGAGCCAAGATGCTAATACTTAAGTCACTTTCTGGAATCTCATGAGCTGCTGGGCACATCATATTACCTATTTATCCATGTCTAAATGATCACTTTTATTTCTCCTTCCAGGCTCCATCCCTCCAAAAAACTTGGGCAAGTGCAAAGATATTGATGGCATTTAAATCAGTCAATTTTGGTAGGATTTCATAACTCTCATAAAAAGTTTGATATTGAGGAGAGTAGAAACTATTATTAAGGGGTGACTTTTGGATTATGTGTGGATTTGATATATTTAATCAGCCTGGGTCGTATGTATTCTTCTTTTTCTCATTTAACCCAGTTAGGGATTTATGACTAGAGGGAGATTCATCCATTGACTTAGCATTTCCTCAATGGTCTGTTAGCAGTTCCAAAACATTTGTTGAGTGAATGAATAGATGTCAGAACTCTTTATTATCAGAATTAACTTTTTTAAGCCATTGGGAAGAAAAAAGAACCAAGTGTTATTGGTTTGTGACTCCTTTCTGAGGGGTATGGAAGTATCAATAGTAGAGTTTTTTCCCCCTTGGGCTTGGATCTAGGACTCTAATCAGTCAATAAAGACCCCTTTGTTAACCATTTAATACTGTAAGACTAGAAAAGTGGGTTGGATCATATAGTGAACGGCCTTGAAGGCTAGCCTCTGGACTTGCTATTTTATTCAGAAGACAGTTAGGGAGACCTTGAACAGCAGTGAAACAACCATGTTTTATTTACTTATCACTCAAGACCGAGGGCGAAGGAGTAAGAGCCTGTCATAATCCTGCTTAGTTGTATTGACCCTCTTCAAGGAATTGGACCCTAAGTGAGTGAAGGAATGGAGCTTTTTATCCAGTACATATTCTGTCCAGTACATCTAGTTAAGCACTGGGGATACAACAGAGAAGTCCAACAAGATCCTATTCTCAAGGGGCTCACATTCTAAAGGGTGTGACAATAAAGAAGTAAGATTTCAGCTCTAAATAATATGGAAAGGTCCCCTGGACCCTAAGGTGCAGCAGCAAAACCAATAATACTTAATTACATCTTAATAAATACTGCTAAATTAAAATCATTGCACTGATCAAACTATATTTATTTCTGAAATTGAAATATATGACAACCATATCAAGGATTCTGGTGGCCAGAACTTTCTCTCTGTGGGAATTTATTTTGATTTGGGGACCCTGCCTTTGGGCTGAGATTAAAAAGCCTTAGGCCCTCAGGTTTTTTTTTTTTTCCTGTGTGGGAGGGGCTGGTGCCTCCCTGCTTTAGCTTAGCCAAAAATTCCTGTGGGTTTTACCAGATGCCAGGTCAGACAGCTGGGGGAAAAAAGCCCAGCTCCCTATGCCCTGAGGGGAGCTGCCCTGGAGATCCCAGGCTTGTACTGCCAGGCCCTACCATAGCCTGTGCAGAGGTCCCAGGCACACATCAGGGGGCACGGGCCCCTTGAGTCACTCTGGGCACAGCCCTAGTGTGGCTGTGGATTAGCTTGGCATGTGTGGGGGTGCAGGGAGCCCGAGGTTTTAGGGGAGAGAAGGAACATAGATAGAGGGGAGAAGACAGTGAAGGGGGAGGCTGGAAGATTGAGAGAACAGGAGGGGCTCCAGAGGATAGAGAAAGGAGAGACAAGGGAGGCAGCTGTATGGAGGTTGGGAGAGGCTGGAAGATTAAGAAGATAGTAAGAGAGGAGACAGACAGAGTAAGGAGCTGTATGGAGTAAGGGGCTTTTCAGGGGTTCATCACTATGGTAGCGAGAGAGAAGTTAGAGAGTGAAGCGGGGGGCAATTCAGCAGCTGAGCAGTGAAAGCACAGGGAAGCTGGAGTGAAGGAGAAAAAGAGTGAAAGTTGGAGAAAACTGGAGCATACCCTAAGGCAAGAGGCAGCAAAGGCCCTTATTATATTAAAAGCAGACAGATTGTATAATTTGCATTTATTAGCTCTTATCATTTACATTGATTTTTATAAATAAATTCTGCTTTGATTATTTAGTTAAGAGGCTTCTTAATCTTTTGCTTATCAATTTGGGAGCAGAGCAGTGTGGAGAAATTTTTAAATGGTCCATACTAAGTTAATAGCAGTCAGATAACCAGACAGTCAAATGTTCCCAGATTAGTCCTCCAGTCAGATTAGTTCCCCCAAATTAGGCCTAAGTCAGTAAAATATTCTTACGTTTGAATGGCGACTGTGGCAGGACATATGGCCCAATTATAATTTTTCTAAAGTTATAATTTTTCATATAATTATAATTTTTCATACAAGTCCGATTTTAATTTTTTTTTCAGATTTAAGTTAAATTAATTTCTTTTTACATCTCCTGGGTCTTAAGTGGCTGTGACTGCAGACCCTGCTAGAGCCATCAGGCCCTAGGCTGCATCTCCAAGGAGGTGGCTTCTCCAGTTAATTCTGAGGACTCTGGGATACAAGTCTTGTTATTCCCAAGGCTCTTGAGGTCAGGTCCCTTGGCTGTCTCCACTGGGATCAGAGGGGGTGGTGGTGGTCAAGATGATAATGCAGGTTTAACTTGTTTCTCCCTCAACATACCCTTCTACTTCAATTAGGGTACTTTGAGTGGCAGTTGGTTGTCAGTTGGTGGGAAGAGTTAACCCCTTCTTTCTAGGGACCACCTCCTCAGATGATTTCTCCCAGGTTATAGATGGGTGATTGATCCAGAAATTACCTTGTGAGCAAGTGATCCAACTGAGAGAATCAAGGAAGAAGTCTAGACTGTTACAATTGTTCTTTTGCTCTGAGGCCTACAAACCATAGTCATCCATTCTACTCGGTGTGTTTATTTGATCTTGATATCTCTTGTCTGTCCTAGACAGAGAGACATTGTCTGATGCCAACCAGCAGGGAAACACTGGGGACTTTATTTGTGAAAGCAGCATCTGCTGTAATTCAAGGGTTGTAATCAGCTCTTTCTGTGCTGAATACACTATTGCAGGTCTATAAATATAAATATAAATATATGCAACTAGGTGGCTCAATGGATAGAAGATCGAGCCTGGAGTCAGGGAAACCTAAGTTCAAATCCAGCTTCAGACATTTACTAGCTGGGTGACCTTAAGCAAATTACTTAACCTAGTTTGCCTCAGTTTCCTCATTTATAAAATGAGCTGGAAAAGGAAATGGAAAATCCTTCAAGTATCTTTGCCAAGAAAACCCCAAATTGGGTTGGACATGACTGAAACAACTCAACAGCAACAAATACCTATGGAAAGCCATAGCTTCAGCCCTACAACAACAACATCAATGACCCATTTTTTCCAGCACCTTAAGGCTTACAACAAAGCATTTTCCTCATAGTGATCAGATGAATTAGAATGGATTTATTGCCCCTATAGTGAGGAAGCTCCTAATTCAGATGCTACTCAAGTTTTGACCTGAATCCAAATCCTGCCACTACCACTTCCTAGCTCTTTAACCATGGATAAGATCTTAAAGCTCCCCAAATCTTAGTTTCTTCATTTTTAGTGATATGACATCTGTGTGTGTCATTGTGTACTTTTGAGGCTAAAATAAGACCATTGGATTCTGTCTGTAAATCTGAAAGACTCAGAAACCATCAGCCCAACAACCTTATTTTACATATGGGAAGACTGAGGCCCAGGAAAATGAGACAGAATATATTAGGGGATAGGGAATACTCCCCAAATATCTTATTATTAGATTATTAGATTGTTACTTCATTTCACTGCTCCTTCTAGTAGTTTGGATGCAATAATAGTACCCCATTTTGTTTAGTATTTTAAAGTTTTCAATGCACTTTACCTACATGATCTCATTATTTCCCAACTATCTTCTGAGTTAGGGACAATAGACTTTATCATTTCCATTTTACAGAATAGAAAACTTCGACTCAGAGAAACAAAATGATTTGCCTCTGAACATACACTTCATAAGAATAAGAGATGGATTTTGAAACCCGGTCTCTCTGACTCCAAGTTCAATATCACACGTATTCTCCTTGCTTGGTGTAGGCCTCAAGTCCACAGTAGCCTGGCAAAGTTTCTGCCGAATTTTAGACTGAAGAGACTATGGTGGAAGAAGACTGGAAATATAGCCATTTTCATAGTTAAGCCAAAAAATCCTATTATTGGCTTTGTTCAAAATATTAACCATTCTGCCCCTGATTCCACTGCACGTTAGTAGGTGAGGAACTGGCTTCATCATTCACCCTCTGGAGTCATTATTGGCCATTGCATTGACCAGACTTCTTAGGGTTTCTGAAGGTGTTGAATTTTATGGTGGAATTTCGGAAAGGGTTCTTTGTGTTCTAATCATTCTTTCTGTACCAGTCCATATAAGGCTTCCCAGGTTTCTTTGAAACCTTCCCTGTTGCTATTTCTTTTAGAGCCATGATGTTCCATTGTATTTTTATGCCATAATACATTTACCCACTCCCTAATTGATAGGCACTCCCTCAACCTCCAGTTCTTTGATGCTCCCAAAAGAGCTGCTTTAAATATTTTGCAGATATGGGTCCTTTGACACTGTCTTTGATCTCTTTGGGATCTAGACCTTCTTAGTGCCCTTCAGCTGTATGGTTCTCTGACTCTCTAAGATCCCTTCTATTAGGAACGTCCTCTGTATGTTGTGGAGCAGAACTCCTGTAGGAGGTGGAGATCAAAAACATTCAGGTGACCTTGGTGTAAGAGAGGAGAACCAGTTTCCAGGAACAAGATATTGATAGTCTAGTGCTGAGCTATATGGAGGAGAATTCAGAGAGTCCAAAATAAGTGCAGCTGGGTGGGGGGATGAGATCTCTGCCCCCCTTCAAGGGAAGATGGGACACTCATGGCCCCATCTGCCAATCAGAGAGGAAAGGTTACTGATCAGGTGTTACCACCAAGGTTGATTAGATCCTGCACAATAATGAGATTTCCCAGGCATGAGGGTGTTTGGAGCATGATGTAGAAGTCACAGAAATCCAAAATGAGTGCCAAGGCTTCCAGAGGGTAGAGTTAGGGATAATGGTGAAAGTTGCAAAGAGCCCAGTTGAGGCTTGATTCCAGGAAGGATTTCCTCATCATGAGAACTCTCCAAGGTGGAAGGGGCTGCTTCTGGGTGGATGGGAAAATTTCCCTCTACTCAAGCTCCAAGCAAATGGGTTGGGCTAGATCTGCACAGCAGTCCCGGTCCTGATCCCGTGACTGAACACCCCCAGATACATTGCAGTATTTGGAGTAAGTAGGCCACACAAAGAAACACCAAATATGTGGGCGAGCAGAGACTAATTACTTTGGATATTAGGGAAAGCCTGATGCTGGAGGCAACACTTTGAGTTAGACCCTGAAAGGGGTTAAAGCTTTTAAAAAGCAGAAGTGAGGTAGGAAGTCTCACAGAGCCCATCTGCTACAGTTTAGATGGGTCGCAATACACATTGCTGGAGATAGTGCACACGATGATAAAATCATATATGAAATTAGGGACATTAAGATGGGTATGATAAGGAGACATGTTACTAAATATAGTGGGTTTACTGCATTGGGGAGGCTGATCAGTATGGTGGTGAGTGTGGAATCATAGAAAATGGATTTTAGTTTATTCCTTTAGGACCAGGGTAAGTTACTTAACATTTCAGGGCCTCATCTGTAATGACGAGATTGGACTCTTACATCTCAGAGGTCACTTCTAACTACTTTGAAATTTTCATTCTGTGATATGAAGGTATTGTGGAAAAGAAATGGGATGTGGTTGACCCTAGACTATTATATATGCAAATATTTCTTATTATTTTATATGAATAGTATATGGCAGGTACTTGATAATTTTATGGTGATTCTTTGTGTGCAGAAATAATACAAAATAACTTTCTACTTCTTTTCAGGTCAGTGTCATTAAAAAGAACTTGCTTAGACAAACACTAAGATAAATAAAAAGTCATAAAGTCCTCAAAAAAATTACTTCTTCAAAGCAGACATTTTCCTCAAGTTGTGAGGATCTATGTTGGAAGATTTTCAGGAATAAAGAAGGAATCTATTTGTGATGGTGTGAGTGGGAAGACAGCAGAGAGACCTTGGCAGACTTCCACTCCTTGGAGCTGAAGGACTTGGCGTCACTGGGAACTTTACTCCAGCATGGGCCAGAGGTGTCCTTGAAAGATGGGCAGTGAGGAGATGGGTGACCAGCCTCCCTGTAGGGATTCTACCCTGGAGAAAGGAAGGCTCCACACCTCACCCTTTTTAGCCCTTGGACAGAACTTGGACAAGATTCACCAAAGGGAAAGCTTCCCAGGAGCCCCTAACTCCACATTCACGGTATGGACACTTTGGTGAGAACCTACCACTTGAAAGGGGGAGGGAGGTGTGAGGGGATCCTTGGAAGACTTTCAACATTAAACATGAGATAGCTCCTTGGATGCTTTTCAAGACCTGGAGGGGACCATAATGAAGAATCATGCTGCTTCCATTAGTCTATTTTTCCTCTGCATGTTTGCAGACAAAGCTGAGAATGTGTCCAATTCCTTCCTTGGCTAAGGTAATCTATTTTTAATAGGGAGACTAGGAAGCTTGGCACTTCGGCAAATAAAAGGAACAAATGAAAGACCAAGACATTTAAATAAGAGTTATTACCAATCAGAGATGCTACTCTGTAGGTAACAGCTGCATTCCATTTCCCTATAGCCTGCTAAGAAGAGAGCCATTTTGGAAAATGAATGCTCCTTCCTTCTTGAGTAATGTCAGGCTTTACAGATGGGAGACATAGCTTCATTATATGTACATTTGGCTTATGTGAAACTGGATTGTAACCCACAGAAGGAAGGAAAATGCTGCACAAAGTCTATATTTTCCAAAGAATTAAAATGTAACAATTACAATTATTATCATTACATAAAATTATTAGTTACACAATTATATAATAATAATAATAATCATAGTTATTTGACAAGACAAATGATTTATTTGGTTTAGGGATCTCCTGGTGAGGAAATTCCCTCTAGCCATGCAGGTCAGTGCCTGCTTTTCAGCTTGTCATCTGTGAGGGTTGCCTAGGGACACTGAGGAATTCTGTGAGTTGCTAGCCTCACACATCCAGCATGTGTCAAGGACAGAAATTGAGTTTTCAGTAATTATACCATGCATTTATGTAGTACTTAAGGTTTGAAAGGAACCTCACACTAATTATCTCATTTGATCTTCACTATGCTTCTGTGAGGTAAGTTCTATTATTAGCCTTATTTTACCCATGAGAAAACAGGCAGGCAGGCATTAAATGACTTGCTTAGGGTTCCATAGCTAGTAAAATGTCTGAAGCCAAATTTGAACTCAGCTCTTCCTGAGTCCAGATCTGGAGCTCTCTATCCACTGTACCAAGATATCATATATGCATGTATACATATGTATATATATATATATATATATATATATATATATATATATACACACACATATTTTAATACCAAACACACATGTATCTATAGATTTATGTCTAAAGAGTGTGAACAATAACCACTAACTGATTTATAATTCCTTTTTTGTGAAGGTTGCTTTCCAAGAAATAAAATGAGTGTTGGTGTCCAAGTTCTGGTAGGGGTAGTCCTGAGGATGGCAGTCTACTGACAACTTGGGGTTGTTCACATATGTTATATGGCCTGTCCTTTGGCTCTGATGTCAGATGATCTCTTTTTTTTCCTCTGATTTAGGGATGTGCTGGGACTAGATGTCTCCGATGGAATTTCCTGTCAATGGCTCCAGTAACAAGATCACCATTTTCTCTAACATAATACTGCTGGGTTCATTGATTTATGGAGGTCTCCTGACTCTGTTTCACCCTCATTTTATTATCACAAAACATTATTCTTTATGTAATCTATTGATAAAGAACAAAACAAAACAAAACAAAAAACATCTTACAGGTTTTCTTTTCTTTTTTTCTTTTTTTTTCTTTTTCTTTTCTTTTTTCTTACTTAACATTTTATTCCCCAAAGTTAGAAAGAAACCAGTTAGTGGCTTTACTTTCTGTTCCTTCACTGTCAGAGGCATTTTGCTTTCTCAGTTGGTGCAGCATCATGTTTTCAGCCTTAAAAGTCAGGCTCACCCCACAAATCTAAACATCCTGTAACCATTTCCTAAGCTTTAGGGAATACACGTGAACCTAAGTAAGTGGAGATGGTAGAAAGAGCCATGGTCTTATAGCTGGGAGAGGCCTTGGCCAGCCCCATTCATTCACTTCCAAGCAATTATTAAGCTTTCATATCAGTCATCCTGATGGCATGGATGAAAAACTAACCTAAAAGTCAGGAACAATTGTAATCAAGTCCTTCTCAGAAGCATCCTGGCTGCATGACTTAACCTCTGCATGGGTACTGAATCTTCTTACACACATGGAATCATGGATCCAGCAAAGCAAAACAAAAAAAATGAAATAAAACCTCTGCAAGGTGATCACATAACAACCTCCAGATACAGAAAAGTAAACAACACATGTTGGGGTGAAGGAGGAGGAAGAAAACTGATGACTTGAGGGGATCAAGACTGGCTTTACCCAGGAAGTAGTCCTGGAGTTAAACCTTGAAGAAAGTGCAGGATTCCAAGAAGATGGAGGTGAGGGAGGACAGGGCTCTAGGCATGGAGACAGCAGTGAACAAGCAGATTAGATTTGCTGGAATGTAGCATGAGTGGAGGGTAGCAATGCCTGGAAAGCTGACAGAAATAAGCAGTGACCATGAGAAAATAAATTATTTAAACTTCTGAACCTCAGTTTACTCATCTGTCAAATGAGACCATGAATAACAACACCCAAGAGCCACACAAATGAGTCCCAACTAGTACTAGGTCATAAGTCATTGAGTATGGTGATATGACAAGGGCCGGTCTGGTGGGTGTAGAAGGAGAGGGAGACTAGGACTTTGCTTACTTTGCCATCAGAATCCCCGACAGGTCTAGTGTTTGTCCAGCTGTCTAGAGGTGTAAAGTACACTCAAAGACTCTCTATTGGGCCACAGACTTTGTACCTTTAGGCATCTCACCTTATACAAGTGGGACTCAACAGTCTTCAAAGATGAGTGAGGTGGGTGGCGATCAGTGAATGATCAGTGAATGAAGGCCAGAGCCAAGGGCATCAGGCTCATAGAAATGGAGCTGGAAAGACCATCCAGGAGCCAATGAGTCTGGGTCTCTCATTTTGCCAAAGAGGAAATTGAGGACTGAGAGGTTAAGTAATTTGTCCAAAGTTGTACAAAGATGGGAATAGCAGAGCTGGTATTTTAACCAAGGTCATCTGGTTGTAGAACTTGCTCTCTTTCAATTTTGTGAAAGTATCTGCCGTTGGGCAGATTTGGGTGGCTTCATTTTTCTATGAGCAGACTTGTAGTCGTGGAGTTGCCATCTATTTGTGCCCTCAATATGGTCAGTTCATTAGTGCCTGTGGCTATGCCTATCTGTTCTTTAGGAGAGTACCAGGGCAATTCTTTATTCTTGATTAAAACTCATTTTCCCCAGTGCCAAGATGGGAAAACCACATTGAAATCTGCCTTGTGCCTGCTGGAGGGTACCTCCAGGCTCTATTCAGCTGAAATACTATTCCAACTGCCAGAGATATAGCTTTTGTGCTCTGGATAGCCATTCAGTAGGAGAAAGCAAGGGCCACAAGAGCATCTCTGCTCTTTGCAATGCCAAGACTATGGCTTCCACCCTGCTCTTTGCTGCAGAATGCCTATGCAGACACACCAGAGGCCAAACCAATAATCTTCTGTGGCTGCTGAAAACATTGTTCTAAGCAATCTGGCACTGAGATGGAGCAGGAATGGAAGATTCCACCTTCCAGGGACACAGACGGACGCTCCTGGATGGGATTCTGCCCCTCGTAGGGGAACGCGATGTACATCCCAATTCCTTGGCATGCCTGTACTGACACCCATCTGTTGAGATGGCATCTATCCCACAAAAGAAATGCTTTGCCAGGTTCCAGAAGTCATAGGTACCTGACACATGGACATGCTGACAAAGGCAGCCTCTAAAATACACCCGCATGCATATACACACATGTGCATGCATACACACACACACACACACACACACACACACACAATGATTAAAAAACCCTCGTGTTGGCGAGTGGAGGTTTGCAGCATCGCTTGATAATGTACTCAGCATTCTACCATCAATAGCTCATTTGAACAGTAATTTCCTTGATGTTGTAGTATTCAGCAATATTCATATAGCGAAGAAAAATCCAATGAGACTGCTTTTAATGGGATCCTTACTCATTCAGTGCCTGGGATACAGGTAGGACCTTTTTGCTCTCAGCCAAACCTAAATACAGAAGAGCGGAGATCCTACCTTCAATGAGCTTACTCTTGAATAGGTTGGATATGGCAATCACCCATCTATCTGTGTCACAGGGCAGGATTTGGATGGGGCAAAAGAGAAATCCAGACAGGGAGCTAGCAGGGACTAGAGGAAGACAAGATTGTTTTCACTCAGGAGAATGAATGAGACAAGACTTTGAGAAGGACATGGAGCCAGGATTGGACTTTGAAGGAAGAGGAGAAAGTTAACACATAGCATCTCTGTGAGTCAGGATGATCTCAAGTCTAAACAATCTTCTTTCTCTTTGATGGCTCAGAAACCAGACTTGGCTCTGCGTGCTCTTGCATCCATTCTCATTCTGGTAGCTGCTTCCTGTGATGGTTTATTGAAAACTGGCTCTCCAATGCCTTATCTGGACAATTAGGAGATAAAAGTTCAAACCCCATGAAGTTGGCAGGATAAAGATGATCGCCTTAAGGCAGGAGTGCCCAGAAGAGACTGAGTCAAGTGATGGAAAGGCAATCCAGCTAAGAGGCTATGGGCAAGGGGGTGGGGGAGGGGGGACCAGATAATTTGGTTACAGAAGAAGAGACATCCTGTTGCTTAGCGACAGGACCCTGGGTGGCAGCACTCTTCCCCTCTCATGTTTCCTGGCATTTTGTTTGTGTAAATGGAAGATTTTTTTTCTTCTTTCTTTCTTTCTTTTTTTTCAAATCAGAGTGGCTGAGTACAGATGTGTAACATTGTTTATTTCATTTATAAAATAAAGAAAATCACTGGAGGAGGTAAATTTTGGTTAGGAACAATATCCTTGGGCTAGGGTCAACCATTTTATAGAAAATTTTCTTCAAATATACAGCTTTTATGTGCACAACCACATAGATGCACATATATTAATATATTATATATAGATTTATATATGCAGCATATGTATATATTACATACAAGCTACATGTTAAATAATGGCAATGTGCACACATAATACATACATGCATGCATGCATACATACAGCACCTAGGTGGTGGTATAGCAAATAAGGCACCAGCTCAGGAGTTAGGGACCCAGAGTTCAAATCTAGCCCTAGACACTGTGTGATCATGGGCAAGTCATACACATACACACATTTTGTGGATATCTATATATCTATATATGTATGTGTACTGTACGTGTATGTGTACATATATGTATATGTAAAACATTTTCTACCCTCAAGGACTTTACATTCTATGAGAGAAACAACATGCACACAAACAAATCAATACAAAATATATGCAAAAACACATTCTGAGTAATTTTGGGAGGCAGAAGAAGCCCCCAAATAGGAGGAATCTGCCACAATTTCAGTAGGTCACAACCCAGGGAATATGAGAGAGAGGGAGAGGAGGAGGGAGAAAGAGAGGAAGAGGTAGAGAGAGAAAACATAAACTGTGGGGGGGGGTGTCAGAAAAGTGGCATCAAGCTGTCATATGATTGGCTACAAGTATAATGAATTCCTTTATAGAGCTGTCAAATAGATGTCCTAGAAGCATGGGCCATTTCCCTACTCAAGAATGTTCTGTGACTCTCTATTGCCCCAGAATAAAATGCCAAGTCATCTTTTTAGTGTGGCTCTTACCTTTCCTTCTGGGCTGATTCCATTGGACTTCCCCTCATCCACTCTGTTATAGCCAAACTGTCCTTTGTTTCCCATATCCCACTTTTTCAAGGCTCTTCTTTATGCCTGGAGTGCACACCTTCCTCATTTTTATCAATTAGAAGCCTTAGTTCCTTCCAACACTCAGCTTAAGTGATGCTTTCTGTAATAAGTAGTTCCTCATCCCCCTACCTGCTAATGTCTTCCCCAATATTATCTCATATCAATTTCATAGATTGCTTTTGTGTACCCATATATTCATGTTGTCTACCCTGATGGAATATAAACTCCTTGAGGGAAGGTTTTATTTTTGTCTTGTTTTCTCCAATGTCCAGTACATTTCCTGGCATGATAGATAAAGGGATAGAAGGATAGATGGCTGGATGAATGGCTGGATGGGTGAATGGAAGGAAAGAAGAAAGGAAGGAAGGAAGGGTGATTGGGTAGATGGATGGATGTATGAGTAGATAATTTTTAAGCATTTGCCATGTGTCAGATATTGTGCTAAATGCTGGGAATACATATATAAACATAAAGAAAAAAGTCCTTCACCTCCAAGAACTTATAATCTAGTGGAGAAGAATGACACATAAAGTCTACCTGGTGCCCAATAAATGCCTGTTTATTAATTGTTAGATTGGCAGAGATAGAAAGTTCAGATAAAGTGTAATCTCTGCCCTCCCTGAGCTTACAATATATAAGGGAAACACGCTGCAGAGATCTTACCCAGATACCATATAACATTCCAAGATGATGGTCACAGAAATCATGAAGTTATTTTATGAGGTGAGAAGAAGGCTATATGCAAACAATGGCATCAGTGAAGACTTTTGGGGAGTGATGGATTTAATCAAGGCTTAAAAGATATGTAGCCAACAAGCAGTGAGGTGGGCAAGGAGGATGCAGGCACGAGCAAAAGTATGGTGGCCAGAAGCACAGGCATGGTCCTTTCCAGGCTCCATGGATGACTTTCTAGCCTCCTTTTCTCAGCAGGCCATGGCAGCTTTCTCACCTTGGAATGTTCCTGCATGCTTTTTCTCTTTTAGGTCAGTTTTTCCTAGAATTTCCATTTTAAGGAAAGTTCCCAGTCCTGTTGTATTCACTCCAGGCTTCCTTGCCTATCTTAAATTCCTTTCTCCTCCATCCTAGAACAGAATCCTTACCCTCAAAGAACCTCCTCATCCCCCTTTTCAGTGAACACACACATATATGTTGTTTTCTCTCATATCAGAATATAAGCTTCTTTAGGGCAGGGACTCTGTGTGTGTGTGTGTGTGTGTGTGTCTTGTATTTATATTTCCCAACTTCAGCACAGAATACAAGCTTGGTACATGTTTGATGAGTTACTGACTTGATAGTGGAAAAAGAATTAAGGCAGAAGACTTGGGTTTGCCCCCAGCTCAGTCCCTTCATCCCAGGATGACCTAGGGCAATTCACATCTACTCCTCTCACTTCAACTGCTTCATCACCAGAGAATTGGGGGGAGTAATGGCAGACATGACCTCTAAGGACCCGTCCAAATTTGGGAGACACAGAGTGGACCAGTTTGACTGGAAGGTAGATGCCTGGAGAAGAGTGGTATGAAAAGAGACTGGAAAAGTGAAGCAGCAGTAGACTGTGGAGACCCTGAAATCCTGGCATAAGGAGGTTGTCTGTCTGTCTGTCTGTCTATCTATGTATCATCTATTTAATCTATTTGTGTGTGTGTGTGTATATATATATAAAACTATAGAGATATTGAGATAAAATGATTTTAATATGTAGATTCACCTGAATTCCTATTTTTTTAAAATTACAAACAGCTTACTCTCCAGAGGAGGAAATAACAGTCAACAAAAGCACCATCTTTGTTCCAGATGATGCTGATCCCCGCCCTTTCCTCCCAGATTCTGGAAGAAGATATAAAATATATATATATATATATATATAATATATATAATATAATATTATATATATATTAGTGAGGCAATTGGGGTTAAGTGACTTGCTCAGGGTCCACAGCTAGTAAGTGTTAAGTGTCTGAGGCCGGATTTGAACTCAGGTACTCCTGACTCCAGGGCCGGTGCTCTATCCACTGTGCCACCTAGCTGCCCCAAAGTAGATATAATATTAAACTTTTATATGCAGCAAAATGAACAGTCTAATTTTCCATTATGCAGTACTATTATTTGTGACATTTTGGGGGTCAGAAAAACTTAATAATCTCTTAAAACAGTCCCATGAAAATGAGACTGTATTTGGAGCTCATCGATAAAAGGCTCAGAAATGTTTGCCATGGCTTGTAGTCTAATCAACCCCAACAAAATAGTAAGGGCCTGTCATGGGAATCATCATATTTCCTATTTCTTTTGGACTTCCCTTACTTTGGGACAGACCCAGGACATTGTCAGTATGGTCACTAATCCTGCACGAAAGTGATGGGAAAATGAAAAATCATTCTGGCTAAGAATGCCAACACAGCTTTTCTTTTGTGGAGGCAGTTTAGAAAATGAGCACACAACTTTTTCTCTTTTCTACTACATAATTTGAAGAACATGCAGTTGTAGAACAGGGCAAACCAAAGTTGTGGAGGCCTTGCTGCTGATAACTCGTGTCACTTCCCAACTTTTGGGGAACTTTGAGAGAATATTAGAGTGGCTTTTTGATACCAGTTCCTCCTTTGGCTTGTATAAGTCTCCTCTCCTGATGTTCCATTCTATCTGGTTGATCCCCTTCTTTTTCCTCCTTTGGGCCTCATGAGTGATAGCCCCATCCCCTCTCTCCATGGTTTTGTCATTAGTCCCTGGAGATCTGAACCACTGACTCCTATCATTTCTGTGGCCAAGGCTATGAAGACTGCTCCCCAAACTCCCTCCTCTCAGCTTCTTCATTTCTGTTGATGGCACCTTGATGGTCTTAGGTATTTGGGTCCCAAACTTCAGCTGTTATTGACTTCCCTTTTCAATCAGCTACCAAGTCCGACATTTCTAATATATCTTGCAAGTCTTCAGAGACTAGATAGCATCTTTCATGTTCTCCCTGACTTTTTCTTTTCTTCAGGTGAAACTACCATATCATCTTAAGCTAATATTTATATGGAATGAACTCAAGGTCCTTCACTATTTTGATTGCCTTCCACGGACTTTTCTCCAGTAGAGCAATGCCTTTCCTAAACTCTGGCACTCAGAGCTGAGTCCAATACTATGAGGTCTAATCAGTGCAGTGTACAGTGGGGTTCTCACCATTCCAAACCTGGCTTTCTCTTAACACAGTCGAAGATAGCTCTTTGGCTGCTAGACAGCATTGTTGGCTTATGTTGAACTAGCAGTACACTAATGTTCCTAATTCTTTTTCAGAAGAACTGCTGCCTAGCTTGGGTCCACCTCCATCCTGTTCTTGTGAACTTAGTTATTCTTATCCATCTCACATTCATGCCTGCTAAGTTTTGAGTTATTTTATGGTTTACTTCAATGCTCTAGCACATCAAGATCTTTTTGGATCCAGATTTAGGTCAGCTCCAGATTTTACCAGCATTCTTTCCAAATCTTTATCTCACTTAACAATAAACATATGAAAGAACAGAAACCCAAATGTAGATCCCTGGGAGACACCACTAGCAACTTTCATAGTTGACATTGAAATAATAATCATTATACTTTTGTCTTACCCTTTAACCAGTTCAGGATCTCCCTAATTGTGTTATTGACTGACCCATATTCATGTCTTTCCTCTCATGGGTTAGCACAAGGGAACTTTATTTAGTGCCTTGCTAAAATTTAGGTAAATTGTGCCTACATCATCCTCTTACTCTACTTCATTTAATCCTGTTAAAACAGGAAATTATTTTAGTGTGGCATGACCTGACCTTCCTGTTGCCATATTGTTTTTTTGAGATCATATTTTTCTTTTTCTAGATCTTCATCAGCAAATCTCTTTACAAATGCATTTGAGAATTCTACCAGGAATTGAAGTCCAATTGATAAGTCTAGAGTTTGCAGATTTTATTCTCTTCCCTCTTTTTGTAAGTCATAAAAGTATTTTATTATTTTCCAGTTACATTTAAAGATAGTTTTCAACATTTGTTTTCAATGGATTTTTAGTTCCAAATTTTTCTCCCTCTCTCCCTTCCCTCCCCCCTCCCCAAGACAGGAAGCAATCTGATATAGGTTGTATATGTACAATCACATTAAACATATTTCTGCATTAGTCATGTTATAAAAGAAGAATCAGAACAAAAAGGAAAAACCTCAAAAAAGAAATCAAAAACAACCAAAAAGTGAAAACAGTCTGGTTCAATCTGCATTCTGAATCCACAGTTCTTTTTTTCTGGACGTGGAGAACATTTTTCATCATGAGTTCTTTGGTCTTCCCCTTTTTTAAAAAATTGAGACAACATTGACTCCTCTTCAGCCTTCTCTCTCCCAGTTCCATGGTTTTTTGAAGGTCACTGGCAGTGGCCTTTGGATCACATCTGCCAATACTTTCCATGCTTGTTGATGTATTTCATTTGATCCAGGTGACTTGAATTCCTTCCAAAGGGAGCCAGGAACTCTTCCATGATCTTCTTATTTATCTTATTGAGTCTTAATACTTTCTTGACCATTTTTTCTTCCTTTTCTGGCCCAAGCAACATTCTAATTGGTAGAGAAAAGAGGAGAAAAAAGAGACAAATGAGCAGCTGAAACACCTCTACGTCACAGTTTTCATTGTCACATCAGCATTGAAAGATGGTCCTGAGTATCCTTTAAGCACCTCCTTTTCTCTAATACATGTAGAGAAAATGACCTCTCCTTCCTGTGAACATGCAAAGCACATGTGTCTCTTATACACACAAGGGAGAACAATTTCAGTCATTTTCAGTCATGTTCAGCTCTTCATAATCCTATTTGGGGTTTTCTTGGCAAAGATACTGGAGTGGTTTGCCATTTCCTTCCCCAGTTCATTTTACACATGAGTGAACTGAGGCAAACAGAGGTACATGACTTGCTCAGGGTCACACAGTTATTGAGGCTCTGAGGCCATATTTGAACTCACAGTCTTCCTGACTGCAGGAACTGCACCCTATCCACTGCGCCACAGAGCTGCTCCACTTATATACTTGATGCAGTCCATTTTGTTTGGTGTTTATCTCTCAGTGTCCCTGTCTTGTTTCACCCACTAGATGGTGGGTGGTCAAGCATGCTTGAGAGGGAGCACTGAATAGAGTCAGGAGGAAGTTGGGAAGATGACCCTGGGGAAATTACTTGATTGTTTGGGCTTTTGTTTCCCTTTAGTAACATGGGATACGGCTGCTGAATTCAGGAAGACCTGAGTTCAAATCCAGCATCAGGCACTAGTAGCCATGTGACCCTGGGCAAGTCACTTCCCCCATTAGCCTCGGTTTCCTCATTTGTCAAATAAGCCAGAGAAGGAAATGACAAACCCCTCCAGTATCTTTGCCAAGAAAACCCCAAATAAGACATAACTGAAAAAAACTAAACAACAACAATATGGGATAATTGCCGCTTCACAAGATTCTTGTAAATCAGATGTTCTCTGTGTCTCCTAGGATTATAGAACTCTGCATGGCTATTATTATCCTAAGCTTCTAGAGGTTGGGAAGGGACTTTGTTCATCTTAGTTCCCTCCTAAGTGCCTCCTTGGGGGCCTGGATTAATAAATGTTTGCTTAATTGAATTGCTTTGTTTGATTTTCCTAACCTTGAGTCCAATTTGTCCCCAGACTGTGCTATGTTTAGGTTCTGGGAAGAAAACCACACCTGCCTTAGAGGGATGATGCATGTGATGGCAGCAGGCCTGGGCGGCCTGCCCCACAACCAGTCTGGGATCCGGTTTCCCAACAAGCCTCCCAGTCCTCCTTCTTCCTGAATGCTCCAGGCCCTCTGCATGGCTCATGTGGGTGTCTTAGCTGAGGGGTGCTCAGCTCTCTACCAGACCTTTGAGGCTGCTTTTCCGGGGTCTCTGAATAATGTCTTTTGTTTTCTTCCTTCCTTTCCCTGTCTCTCTGTTTGCTGCACTGCAAAGACCATTTGCATCACCTAAACTCCCTACCAATAGCATCCGCCTGAATCACCATTAATGAGTAGCCCAGGTTGGGCAGGGCTGGTGACATGTTGGCATCGTCCACTCCTTCCAGGGGCACATTGGTCAAAGGGATGTGTCATTTGAGGGGCATCTCTGTGGGAAACTGCCTGCCTTATTGGCACTTATAGATTCCCTAGCTCACTCATTCATTGTCTTAAGCAGATGGATAAACATTAAGGAGAAAAGGAGAGAAATCTGAAATAAAACCAGGGGAGGATCTTGGTTGTAATGTTTTGGTTTTTATCTTTCATTCACTTAAAAATTCACAGAGAGTTCCTGAGATGGGTCATGAGGGAAGCTGCTGGCTACTGGTATATTTATAAAGTATTGGTCTTGTATCAAGGGTTAAGAGTTAGAGAACTTCCTTTCTTCCTTCCTTCCTTCCTTCCTTCCTTCCTTCCTTCCTTCCTTCCTTCCTTCCTTCTTTCTTTTGATTTTTGGCAGGGTAATGAGGGTTAAGTGACTTGCCCAGGGTCACACAGCTAGTAGATGTCAAATGTTTGTGATTGGATTTGAACCCAGGTGCTTCTGAATCCAGGGCCAATGCTTTATCCACTGCACAACTTAGCTGCCCCACTAGAGGGCTTCCTAGGGGGTATTTGGCTAGACCCTTATTTTATGGATGAGGAGCATGAGGCCTACAGATGTTGTAAAAATATTTTAATGACTAGACCTAATTTGGGGGGCTAAAGCTGACTGGAGGACTAATCAGAGGACTGTTGACTATTTGGCTATCTGATTGCTATTAATTTAATGTGGGCCATTTATGAAGTTCCACCACACTGCTCCACTCCCAAAATTGATAAACTAAAGATTAAGAAGCCTGTTAACTAAATAATCAAAGCAGAGTTTATTTATGAGATACTATTTCAAATTAGGAATACAGGGAAATAAAATGTACAACATGACTGCTTTCCTGCAGTCTCTTTCCACTTCCTCTCTTTCCCACCTGCTGTGCCTCAAACTTTTTTAATACAATAAGGGCCTTAGCCGCCTCTGGCCTCAGGGCACTCAGGTTCTTTATTCTAACTCCAAGCCCCTTTCACTTTGTAAATCCCCCTGCTTCTAACTTTCCTCTCCTTACTGCCACCGGGAACCCCTGTGTTTCTCTCTCAGCAACCTTCTGTCTGTCTGCTCTGTCAGTCTGCCCTTCTGCCTCTCTTTTCCCTGCTCCTAGTCCTTCTCATCTTCTCCTGCGTCCTTGTAGCCCCATCTCTAGTCTGCTGTGCTCCAACCTTTCTAATCTCGCCAGCCGCCTCTTGACCTCTTCTCCGCCCTCCGTCAGCAGCCCCCGTTCCTTCTCAGCCCCGTCTCTCCTTTTCCTAACCGATCTCCTCTGTCCTTGGCCGCCTTCCTTGCTGTCTCACTCCCAGGTCTATATATACCTTTTCTTCTCTCCACTCAAATCTCGGGGTTTCTTGTGCCCCCACAGACCAAGCTAATCTGCCAGTCAGGGCAAGCCCGGTATCTCTCAGATCCCTCCGCTGAGGTCGGAGGGAGCTGGGGCCTTTTCCCCCCAGCTGTCTGACCTAGTGTCTTGTACAGCCCACGGGGCTTTTTGGTTCAGTTTAAGCAGAGGGGGAGGGGAAGAGACCCTGAGGGCCTAAGGCTTTCTAATCTCAGCCTAAAGGTAGGGTCCCCAAATCAAAATAAATTTCCACAATGTCAAATGAGTTGTTGCAGAGCCTGCTTGTCCAGTATTCCAAGCCAGCTCACCTAAATCTGTGCCCACACGGTGCCACTTTGTAGGTCTGGAGAATACTTCTGCGTCTGGGTTGACCACTCAGGCGATGGCTGCTGAGCTTCCTACCCGCTTTGACATTCTGTCATGAGCTTGTTTCCTCTCCTTTGCTCCCAGCTTTTCCTGACTGCTCCTGTACTGGAAGAGTCCGCCATGACTCCAAGTTCTTAGAGCGGTCGGACGTGATATTCCAAGCCCCAGGTTTTTGATGGCTCATCCTTTTGGGAAATGCAAAGGAACAAGCACACGCCTGAATGTGTCTCGGGTCATTTGGTCCCAACCCTGGTTCCTGTGGATGTTTCTTCCATGTGTTTCATGAGAAAACAGAACAAATTAGACTTTAATCAACACTTAAAAGTTCTTTCCAACTCAAAACAGCTGGTCTGAATCATTTCTTCATATTTTCTTTAAAGATTAAGCAATCTGCTTTCATTTGTTTCAATGCAATGTGTTGCTATGAACAAATAAAACCCTGGTCTCTACAGTAGAATCCATAAACTTGAACCTCCTGGGAGAAAGAAGATGGTCCTTCCCTCCAGCCCTCCTCCAATAGACCTGTGCATAGTCTTTCCTGAGATAAAGATTGTGACCCATCTGAATCTTCTCCTCTGGGCAGTCCTTGTGGGTCTCCTCTCCTCTGTCTCATGTAGCATGCTGTCCTACATGCTCAGGTCTTCCTTGATTTATTTTGAAATGGTGAGTGTGCCACTGCAGCAGAGGGCATGCTCAACCTTGGCATATCCCTGGAGACCCAGAAACAGGTAAAAGTGACATGTGGGTGGGGATCCAGAAAAATCTCTGCAGACTGGGCCTAGAAGCTGGACTCCAGAGGATGAAAAAACATCATGTGGAAATCAACCCAATATGCATTTATTAAGTACCTACTGTTTGCTTGTGCTGAGGGATGCCAAGACAAAGATGAAATTTCTCTAATTTCCAGAAGCTTCCATTCCTCAGGAAGATGAGTAAATTCCAGGCACATGAGGTAGGTCTGAGCAATCACATTGGTAGGATCAGAACAAGCTTCCAGAAGGAGATGGCTTTGGCCCTATTTCTTACCCAGGTTTTGTGGTTGAACTTTTCAGAGGTTTCTTTTCCCTATCAGTCCAAGTGACTTCCAGGTAAGCCAAGGAGTTTCCAGGACAGCTGAACTACATCCAATGTGATGTATTTTTGTTCCCAAACCCCACATTTTCCCAATGGCTCTCAATGCCCATCTGGGTTTGCCATTGCCTGGGAGAAAGCCTTGGACCATCTCCCAGACAGGATGAGGCTTTCGTAGATTGGGCCATCAGGCTCCTTTCATGTAACAGGTGTGATAGGGAGTGAGGGGCCAGGGATGGAGCCTGTGCTAGATGTTGAGGACCCAGAGACAAAAGTTCATGGAAATAAGGAACTCTCAGGTAAAGAAGCTTCCTTTACTAGAGTAGGTCTACACTTAGAGTCTTAGAGAGTTTCCTAAATGAAAAGAGGTCTAATAACTTGCCCAGGTTCACAGAGCTCATGAAGGTCAGTGGAAGCATCCGGACCCAAGACTCCAAACTCCAGGAGCACCATCTTATCAATTTGGAACTTTCTGGGAAAGTTCTTGAAGGTATTGTCTACTATAGAACTGTTGAGCTTTTTTCTTCCTAACACTCTTGAGATTCTCTGTGCCCAAGAACTCAGGAAGCTCAAAGTATACAATGACATGCAAGACTTTCTCAGTAACTTGCACACCAGAAGGAAATAGATGCAGGCAGAGACCCAGAGTCACCCACCCCCTGCAGTCACATGATGATACCCCAAAGAAGTGTCATCTGGTTCACTGTGCCTCCAACCTTGTAGACCAGACTTTATAGATAGACAGGAATCTGGAACCTATTCCCACCCCTCAGCTTCCATACTTTGGCTGCAAAGAACTCCAGCATGGGAGAAGACTACTCAGCTGTCCTTACTTCCTCATAGTGGTGACAAGTGGGGGCTAGGACTCAATCCTAGCCCTTCTAAATATGAGTCTTTTCCCAAATCACATGACCCTAGTCTTATTTGTTGTAACCAAACCTTCCTTATCTCAAACACCCAAATCAACAAATCTCAAAGAATGCTCTGAGATGTTCCATTAGCCAGGGCTTGCAGGACTGGATTCAGTTTCTTTCTTTCTTTCTTTTTTTTTAGTGAGGCAATTGGGGTTAAGTGACTTGCCCAGGGTCACACAGCTAGTAAGTGTTAAGTGTCTGAGGCTGGATTTGAACTCAGGTATGCCTGAATCCAGGGCTGGTGCTTTATCCACTGCACCATCTAGCTGCCCCTTCAGTTTCTTTTTACTGTCCTCTGGTGGCAAATCATCCCTGTTGGGTGGTGGATTGGGCAACAGTAAAAGTTATTCAAACACAAGGCTAGTGAAAATGTGGTAGCAACCCCAGCTGATCCTGTTTGGAATAAACCATCAGGGCTCAAGTGACTTATCCAGGATCAAGTGCCAGCATGTGTCATAATAATAATAATAAATTAATAATTAATAATTAGGAGTAAGAGTAGCAATAACAGTAGTAAATGATAAAAACAACAATAACTAAATGATCACAGCCCTTATTTGGATAGGGCTTTAAAGTTTCCAAAGTAATTTCCTCACTACAAACCTAGGAGGTAGTAGTACAAGTGTCCTGCTCCTTTTATAGGTAGAGAAATTGAGGCTTGAAGTTAAATGATTTTCCTAGGGTCACTCAGTTAGTACACAGTCTGAAGCAAGACTGAAAACCAGATTCCATGTACAGGGTGTCCACAGTACCACCATGATTCCTATTTTCATCCAGAGTTACTAAAATAGCTACAGTTCTTTGTTGGGATGGCATCTTCATCTAATACTTTACATTTTGCAAAACATTTCCCAAACAATAACCCTATAAGGAGGTGAATACTACAGAATCATTATCTACATTCTACACATGAGGAAACTGAGGCACAGAAAGGCAAAGTGAAATCTCCACAGTCACACAGCTGGCAGAAGATTTCACTAGTCTCTTTTAGCTTCTTCCTACGAATGCCAGTCTGCTTTTGTTTTCTCCAAAGACAAAGGTTATCGACTTGACTATAAGGGAATAGGGGGCTTCAGGTGGGCTGCTGCTGGGAGCTGAAGGCTCTCTTGTTTGTGCCAGGTGTCTTCCCTCTGCCCCACATTTCCCAAGCTGCCAAACAAAGAGTCCCCTGATCATCCCGAGGAGCCTCTGGATGCTTCCCCATGTGACATTTACCATGGAGGAAACTGCACAGTGTCTCCTTTCTGTTGCCTGGGGGATGGTTCAGCTCTTTGGAGGGGACTGGACTCTGAAGGGCGACTCGTTCATCATCTTTCTTCCTCTCTCAGGGCATGGCCTTGGGCAGAACAATCACCCTTTGCAAGGCTCCCATTCCTGTACTCCCAAATGTGCTGTGTAGTGCCTTGTCCAACTCTGATTGTCCCCATTTTGCAGATGCAGAGAAGGAGGCTCAAGGATTTGAAAGGATTTAGGATAATAGGATCCTTGATTTAAAGGTCAAAGGAGTCGAAGGAGACGTCTTGTACAACGCTCTAATCTTCAGACTGGGAAACTGGGCCCAGAGATGTTCAGTAATTTGTCCAAAGTGAAAGAGGACCAGGTTTTGAGGCAAGATCCTTTGATTCCCAATCCCATGCTCTTTGTGCATATCTAAATAAGCAGCCCTAGCTGCCTTTGTAGAGAGAATGCTGGGACAAGAAGTAGGAAGACCTGAATTAAAATCCAGCCTCCAACATTCACTAGCCTTGTGACTTGTGAGCAAGTCATTTAGATCTGGTCTGCCTCAGTTTATTCAACTGTAAGTTGGGGATCATGAGAGAACCTGCCATGCAGGGTTGTTGTGAGGATCAAATGAGAGGATAATTGTAAAGGGCTTTGAAAACTTGAAGGTGCCATATAAACGCTTCCTATTGCCATTACGAAACAAGGTCCTCCTCAGAGATTAGTGAAACTGGGGTCCAATTCCAAGAGTTCTGCCTCCGGATCCCACACTTCTCTCACTACACCATGAGCCCAGAGCATTCATTTTTTTTTATTCATTAATTCATCAAGTCTTTTATGGGGAATCTAGAGAGGCCATGGGTGCGGTGGAAGAGCCAGTGGAGGAGTGGATCCTGGCTGTGTGACCTTAGATAGATTGCTTCTCCTCTCTGGGCCTTAGCGGGGTGATATCCCAGATAGCTGTGACTCCTCCCGAGCATGGGCTGCCAGGCCTCTGTAGCTGGCCTCAGGGCCAAGTGGCTTAGACAGGACCTATGATTTCCTTGTCTTAAGGACTGTTCCAGCAGGGAGGAAACATTCTCTCCCAAAGTAGATTTGTAGTTGTCCTACTGCTAATAATCCTAGAGCGTTCGGAGGCGATGAAAGGCTAAGTCAGTTGGACAAAGTTGCAAAGCCAGCATGTGCCTGAGGTGAGACTTAAACCCAGTCTGTCTTCTCTGGGGAAGTGATTAGAGCCTGGGAGGGTCAGTCAGAAAAAGTGGAAGAAGTCAAAGCCTGCCTCAGACATTTACTAACGTTGTGACCCTAGACGTCTCTTAACTTATCTGGCATCAGTTTCCTGATCTGCAAAATGGGGGAGTTAGCTAGATAACCTATGACCTGATGAAGCACTGTCTGGTGAGTAAGGTGAATAAGGAATGCTGTTGATTTGTAATGCTTTCTTCCAGTTTCCAGATTGTGTGTGTGTGTCTTCCTAAAGTCTAGGAAATTAATTGATGGGTTTTCTTTAGTTATCTTACACACACACACACACACACACACACACACACACACACACACACACACACCTCTCCCTCCATCTGAGGCAGTGAAAATATTCACCATCAATGAAGGGGAAATGGTCTAATTTTCTAATATTAACAACTTAGATGCATCTTAAATTGTGGTTATTTCTGGCCTATATCTCTGTCTGAAGTGTGTGTGTGTGTGTGTGTGTGTGTGTGTGTGTGTGTGTGTGTGTGTGTGTGTGTATTTGGGGGTGGGAAACTAAATGAAGATCTAAGCCAAGGCAGCATTTTCACTTCTGCATGAAAAGGGGCCCGGTGACTTCCTTCTCGTTTTCAGATGGAATTTCACAAAAACGTGATTTTGCTGTGATCCCTTTTGTCAGATAATCCCCAGGCTCCCCAGAAAGGGATCCCTGTGTTCTAAGGGAAGCTGCAGCAGAGATCAAGCCAAAGAGTCTTTAAAAAGTCCAGGGCCCCGTGATCGGCAGATGGAGGCTTTCACGATGTCAGGAAGTGTCAGATATTAGGTTTGGCTCAGGAGGGTGGCTACTCTCCAAACAGATTGGGAAACAGACAGAAAGAGCAAGAACACCATTTGTTGTATTTCGATACATTGTGAACAGAAGGAAGCAAGCCGGAGCATCCTTTTACACATCTTTTCCCCACTCCTTGTGAAAACAGTTTAGGATTTGTTATGTTATATTAGCCCTTTCATTATGCAAAAACATGGGAAAACCGGAGACGCTGCGAAAGGAATTTGTTTCCATTGTGATTGTCTGTGGAGCTTGGCTATTGACAATCCTATGGAAAAGAAATATTTTCCCCCTATTTGAGATACTGAATGTCAGAAACAGAGAGTAAGCAGAGAGCTGACATTTGAGGGGTGGGATGGTTTGGAGGGAATGATCAGGAGGGAGGGAGGCCCCCCATCCTCACAAAGCAGCAGGTGAGTGCTAGGAGTTCGTTCTGGGAGATGTTGCTTTTCTTTTTGGATACAAATAAAATTGGAATTGTCAGCTAGAGGGCAGTATCTGCTCCAAGCCAGAGAAACTGAGTCTAATGGATGGACTCTGAGGATGTTTTGCTGGCTACACAAACAAACAAAAAAAAAAACAAATAAAGATTTATATCACACTTTAAGTTTGTAAAGCACTTTTCACGTAATGTCTCATTTAATCCTTATAAGGACCTGGGAGTTAAGACTCAGCTGGACAAGGTTTATGATTGCCCCTCCCTTCATTCTTCCCTAAACTTTAAAAAGAGTGTTTTATTAGCTTCCTCCTAGGTGAAGCACCCTATTTGGGCTCCACTGGACATCATCCCTCACTACAATTCTGGGCTGAATTGACATGTCAAAGTTTTCACAGTGGCGAATGAATCTCTTCCCCAAACCTGGCCCTGACTTGCTGGAGATATTCTGGGCTATTGAAGCTTGCTTTGAATTTTGGGGCTCCTCCACCATCTATCATTCAATGAGCATTCCTTAAAGACCTATGAAGTGCCAGGCACTATGCCAAGTTCTGGGAATACAAAGATTAACAATGAAATTAACAATTCGTTGTCTCAAAGTGGGGTATGTGACAACTTGTACACATATACAGATTTACAAAATCTTTTAAAAGGCAAAAGGTGGGGGATAGCAGCTGAAGGGATCAGGAAAATCTATGTAGAACACAGGGGGATTGGGCCATTCCTAACAGAAAAAAGGATTCAAAGAGATGGAGAACCCAACAAGGTCCCTTCTGGACTAGCTGAGTTTTGCCGGGTACTTTGGAGAGTCATTGTCAGGTGAACTTTTGGGACACCCTGTGGCTGCAGCCTAAGAGCTAAAGGTAGTTGGTTTGCTTTGTATAAACAGTTAAAACATCTTCGTGGTGTGTTGAGGTCCACTTACCCACAGGTTGGGAAGTTAAGACAAGAGTACTAGGCCCCTACTGGATGGAGAACACTGACTCTCTCTGTGTGGACTCCATTACTCATAATGCATGTATGAAGCACTCAAGGGAGTTTGAATTCCATGCAGCAGAGATGAAGTGTAGAGAGATGAGCAAAAACTGGATGATGTACATACAGGGTAGGCAATTCATTCCAGAGCTTTGTTTTCTTTGTTGTTTGCCCTTCATTCTCAAAGAGAACCGTGGCATCAGGAGGTGATGTCATGACTTGCAGTGAATTGTATTTAAGGAAGGGAGGGCTGTGCAAAGTCACCAGCCTCACTCTCTCCTCAAGAGCCATCTTGATCAAGTGACAATTTATATAGCTGGAGATGGCCTGCAGTGTTTAAGGCAATTGGAATTAAATAACTTGCCCAAGGTCATGCAGCTAGGAAGTGTCCGAGTTCAGATTTGAACTCTTATCCTCCCAACTTCAGGGCCAATGCTCTATCTACTGCACCATCTAGCTGTGCATGATTCCAAAGCAGTGGTGATGGGGATGGAGAAAAAGACAGACTTCCTGGTTGGGGAGATATCACATGAACAGACATGACCTAAAGAACACTCTGGCCCTGGGTGCTGTGGACATCACTCTCTCCAAGGGTGTCCTGTGGGTCTATTCTATGCTTCAGGAACCCTTTGATACAGGCTATGAAATTTATAGCAATGAAGAAATAAATACAGAAGAATAAATCTTATTTATTCATGAACAAAGTTACCTTCTCTAGAGCTAGCTGCCTTGGACTGGCCTTTCTCAGGCAATGCTCATGTCAGCCTCTCACCTGCCCTCAACTGGGGGAAGCAGCAGGTGAGACCCACCAGTAGGGAGACTGTACCCATATTCTCTTCACTGATGGGATTTGGGGATTCCAGTCAATGGGAATCATTTTCAGTCTCAGTTTTTGTATCATGAATTGTTCTACAGTGTATTTGGCTAACATCAGGTAAGCAGAACTACCTCTGATTCTCTGATGACTGAAGCCTTATTTTATTAACAAGTTTTGAAGCAGCATCTTTGGAGAAGGCCTGATCAATGAAAATGATGCTGCTTATAATGGAACTGAGGACTTTGGGGAGAGCTTGACACAGTTGTTGGGCTCATTTTTAAGTAGAGGGACAACCCTTTTGGTTTCACTGATGTAAGAAATTTCAAGGTGCAGAAACTCTACCAGTGCAGGATGGCATTTTCTCTGCAATTTAAACTATTATGGAGGTAGTTTGTAAATTTTTTTGTGTGTTATGGACCCCTTTGCCAGTCCGGTCCCCCCTTCTCAGAATCAGAGTTTTAAATGCATGAAAAGAAAAAAAAAATATATATCATTGCAAGAGAAATCAACTATATTAATTCAGTTATCTGTATATATATGTAACAGATGTACATGTATGTAGGTTTGTATGTATGAAGTGAAACACAGATGAAGATCCCATACTTTAACTTATCTTGGCATTTAGGTCTTTCACCACTTGGTTTCCTATGCTATTGTAAAGAATTGGTTGTGATTTGGGGTTTCTGTGACCCCATCTTTGGCTGCGATTGGAGGCCCCAGCATGCACACCTGTGTATGCTGGCCTTGTCCTGGACACCCATGCGCCTGCATGGGCATGGCCAAATTATAATGACAGGAAACCTGGTGAGGACAGGTCAGGTGGTCTTTGTCATCTGGAACTTTTCTCTGTAGAGACGCTTGTTAGTTCTGTCAATCAGGGCTGGTAGCCAATTAGCTTGAGGCTGTGTGTATGGTTGGCTCTGTTTCCTGTGGGAGAGGGGGCTACTGGGAGAGAGAAGGGAGGAGAGTTCACTTTGGTCTGAGTGAGAGAGGGAGAAGGATGCTGCGCAGCTAATTCTTTTTGAAAACTGTTGTTTCTGGATGGTGGTGAGTTTGCTGGTTGTGTTTTTTCCTTCCCCTATTCCCTTTTTCATTGTCCCTAGTTCTACTAACCTTACTTGTGTTTAAATTTGTTCCCATTAATAAACCCTGTTTTGTTTTTTGAAAGAGGCTGTTAATCTCCTTTCTTTCCCCAACATTATGGCGAGCCTCCCAATTAACTCTACCCTTACTAAATTTTGGCCCTTACACTTTTTAACTCTCTTCTCTTTTTGCATTCTTCTTTCCAACACTATGGGGGTAGGAGCTGTGGCTTAGTCTTGTCCTGGCTAGATCTCCTCTCGACCCTAATAATGCATGCCCACTGCTCCCATGTACCTGGGGCTCTCTCCCTCCTCTTCTCTACCTCTAAGAATCTTTTCTTCTTTCCTTAAAGGAAGGCTTTAAATGGAACTGCCTCCATCAAGCCTCCCTTGATTTGGATAGTCAGGAAATGGATTCATATCCTGCCACTGGTGTTTATTTCCTTGAAAAGAAAAACTTTCTGGGCATTATTTTCTTTAAGATGAGTATGGTAGGCAGGGCTAGATAAGCACTCTGCTCTTCTGGGGCTCAGTCTTTCATCCATCAATCCTCTCCTGTGGATTCTAATGACCCTGAGAACAAGCTTTGTATTGTATTTAGATGATTAAGATGTATTTGTGGATTTGAGACTGAACACAGTGCTAGACATATAGGGGGTGCCCATAAAATGCTTTTATACACATAATAAATGAGTCAGCTAGGTGCAACAGTGGATAGGGTGCTGGGCCTGGAGTCAGGAAGAACTGAGTTCAAATCCAGCCTCAGACACTAGCTGTGTGACCCTGGGCATATCACTTTACCCTGTTTGCTTCAGTTCTCTTATTTGTAAAATGAGCTGAAGAAGGAAATAGAAAACCACTCCAGTTTTATTCTAAGAAAATACCAAAATAGGATCCTAAAGAAACAACCAAACAACAAAATAAATACAAATAGAACTCATACAAATAAATGAAAGTTAACTTGTGGGGGCACTAGCAGTTTGAGGAGGAAGACTGACCTGTGTTTGAAGAAAGAGAGGCTCTTTGTAAAATCAAAATCCTCACAAATGGAAAGAAGTAACTAATGTAGATAGAAAAAAACTAAATGATTACACTGAATGAGACTAAAGAGACATAAGTCCATCTTCATTCTGTACAGTCTGAGTCCCCAAGAGAGCCAGTCACTCATCCATGGTTTCAGTTTCATGGTTTCTCTAGTCTCCTCCTCACTAAAGCCTAGTGTTCAAAGGAGAGAGCCCAGCATTATTAGGGTAGGTGAGTCAGCAGAAGAAACTGAGTTTCACATAGTCCAAATACCTATCTCTCCATCTCCATCCACCTTCCTTCCCTCCTCCTCTTCTTCCTCCTTCTCCTTCTCTCTCTCTACCCCCTCTCTCTTCCTCTCTCTGTCTCTGTCTGTATCTTTGTATTTCTCTCTCCTTCCCTTTCCCTCTCTGTCTTTCTCTTGCACACACACATATGTCTGTGTGTAAATATGTATATGTAATGTATGTATATGACAAATTAGAATATATATGGAGAGAGAAAAAGAGGAGAGCTAATAAAAGCTTTTTTAGACTAGAAGTCCAAAGTATTGCCTCTGAATACATTGAAGTCAGCCCTTAATATCATCTCCACAATAACCCAATTGCTCAAGTCATTTAACATACTTGCAAGGTTGAATGGGGAGTTTTAGCTCAGTCATTAATGAAAAATAACTTTAATTAGTCTATTTGTGGCGATCCTTTGAAAGATGTGAGGATAAAAATTCACAGAAACTAATCATCTTCTTTGATATCCACAGACTATTTTGCAGAGAAGAAATAAAGGAGAAAGAGAGAAAGAAAGAAAGAAAGGAAGGAAGGAAGGAAGGAAGGAAGGAAGGAAGGAAGGAAGGAAGGAAGGAAGGAAGGAAGGAAGGAAGGAAGGAAGGAAGGAAGGAAGGAAGAAAGGAAGAAAGAAAGAAAGAAAGAAAGAAAGAAAGAAAGAAAGAAAAAGAAAGAGAGAAAGAAAGAAAGAAAGAAAGAAAGAAAGAAAGAAAGAAAGAAAGAAAGAAAGCCCTCCTTTTTTCTTGAGAGGGAAATACCACATGTAAAGAACAGTGAAGTCTTCAGTGGAGACAGTGATATTTACCTTGCTTGATGTGATGGTTCACTATACTAAACTACCTTTCCTTTTATTCTTTGTTGTATATGTAGGCATTGTCTCTTTTGGCTCAATTAGAGCTCCCTGAGGGCAAAATATTTTGTTTTTGTTTCCGTGTTTTCCTCCCCAGAAGCTATCCCAGTGCTGGCAATGAGGACAGGAATAAGACCTGTGATTTTGGGGGGTACAGGGAACATCACATCTAGGGAATTTCCATAATAACAAAGTTTGGCACTTTCTTTGAAACTTAGTCTTATATGCCCAAAGGGCTATAAAGCTGTGCATACCCTTTGACCCAGCAATACCACTATTAGGTCTTTTCCCCAAAGAGATCATCAAAAAGGGAAAATGACCCACATGCACAAAAATGTTTAAAGCTTCTCTTTCTGTGGTGTCAAGGAATTGGAAATTGAGGGGATGCCCACCAAATGGGGAGTGGCTGAACAAGTTGTGGTATATGAATGTAATGGAATACTATTGTTCTGTAAGAAATGATTATCAGGAAGATTTCAGAAAAAAACCTGGAAAAACTTAAGTGAGTGCTGAGTGGAGTGAGCAGACCCAGGAGAACATTGTACATGGTAATAGCAACATTGTGTAATGATCAACTGTGATAGACTTAGCTCTTCTCAGGAATACAATGATCCAAGATAGTTCCAGAAGATGCATGATGGAAAATGATCTCCAAATGCAGAAAATAAGAACTATGGAATCTAGATGCAAATTGAAGCATACTATTTTGTATTGTTTTTGTGTTTTGAGGTCTTTCCATTTTGCTCTGATTATTCTTTCATAGCATGACTAATGTAGAAACGTGTTTAATGTGATTGTACATATATAACCTATATAAGATTGCTTGCTCTCTTGGGGAAGGGGGAGGAAAATTTGAAACTAGAAATCTTATAAAAACAAATGTTGAAAACTATCTCTATGGGTAACTGGAATACGATAGAATACTTTTATTAAAAAAATAAATTTAGTCTTAGAGGATTGCTTACAGTGATAAAGGGGAAGTGTTCTGCACACAGACTGTATATATCATAGGCAGGACTTGAACCTGGGTCCTCCAAGTTTTTAATCTAGCTAGCTCTCTATGCACTGTAACCTTTTGCCTCCAGGTGGCACATAGTGAAATGGTTAATTAATAATTGTCTGGGGAGTGGGGGGGAGACTGTTTATTGGGTGAAGTAATAAAAAAGTAAGAGATATCAATTGCATTTTAAATTAAAAATAAAAGAGTTCCATCTTTCAGATAAATGATCTTTCTGGGGAACCATGCTGTCACAGACAGAGTGCTAAACTGTAGGGAATGGAAATGGGCCAGTGATTGGAACTCTGGGCGTGGAATTACAAAGATCTGCCCTAAAATACTTATTAGCTTGGTGATCTTAGGCAAATCTCCCTCGGTTTCCTCATTTGTAAAATGAAGACAATAGTCCTTCCCTCCCCAGGTTATTGTGAAGATCAAATGAGATAGTTCTAAAGCATTTTATAAACTTTAAAGTTACATAAATGTTAGGCATCATTATCATTCTGTTTTAGCCATGTCTGCTGCTAAAAAAAAAAAAACAGCTTTTGGAAAGTTCTTTAATCTTGCTTCAGCTAAGGTTTCTTGACAATGATATACTTGAACTGCCTCTTTCATATTTTTTTTTTGTGGGGCTATGGGGTGTTAAGTGACTTGCCCAGGGTCACACAGCTAGTAAGTGTCAAGCGTCTGAGGCTGGATTTGAACTCAGGTACTCCTCAATCCAGGGCCAGTGCGTTATCCACTGAGACACCTAGCTGCCCCTGAATTGTCTCTTTATGTTGGGTTCAAGTTGGAGTCTAAGGAGAGATAACAGATGAATCGGTCAAAGGAGATTTATTGCATCTTCTTTGAAAGGGACCATGCAAGAGGGGATGGAGTCCCTGCCTTCAGGAAGCATCTAGTCTTTCCAAGATGACTTCTGCTCAGTAACCCAGAAGGCAAGGCAGCTAACTAGTGCTGCCTGTCATGGACCAGAGGGCATTAGGTTATGGGCAGACTGTCTGACTCTACTTCCTTGGGATAGGCTGTACTTTTCAGAGGGGTCCTGATTTGGAGCAAGCTTCTGGCTCTCACTGGCCCCTCTCATTGGCAGCAAATGCTGGCTCAGCTCTGACAGATTGATGCCCGTTTCCTGGGGATTAATAACAAACTGAGAAGTGTTGATGGCCTCGCATGAGGCCAGGAGTCATTACCCTTGGCTGGTCATTAATCCCCAGGCAGCGCCCCTCCCTCCAAATGGGGAATTGCTTGGCAAACTTGAAAATGGAAATATATTTATACGATGCAGAAGATTTCTTTTTCCCCACAGATAGTGAGATTACAGTTAGCACGGGAGAGCTATTGCTAGGCACTTAATGTCCTGGATATTAGTGTCCCCGATTGCCTAATGGGTCTCTCCACAGTTAGATTGTGCAGCCCTGAGGTTTCCTCCTTCATCCCCCACCCCAACAATCACAGAATGCCAACGTCAGCCTCCAATTCCTGTGTGCATCCTCCCAAGCCTCTCTGCTTCATTATGCCCTCTGAGATATTCAGACGACTTGTAAATGCTTTCCAGTTTTAATTATGAGGTGGTCTAGTGAAGGGAGAAGAGAACTGGGGAGTGGGAGGTGAGGTTGTATTTGCTCTGTGGCAATACCCTACTGGAATTACTTTAGAGAGGAAGTGATCATGTTTTCTGCCATAGCTTCAGGTATTTGGGACATATGGAAAAATACATATATGTATGCATATGCATATACATATTGATATGTGTGTGTTTGCAGTAGAGAATGCTAGTGGGACAGTTAAAACTAGATGGCAATTTAGAAGTAATCCAGGCCAATTCCTTTATTTTATGGATGAGGAAACTGAGGCACAGACAGTGGGAATCATTTCCCCAACTTCACCAATGTAGGGTCAGAGATCTACACAGACCTTTGGAGGCCATCTAGTCTAATGTGTTCATTGTATTTATCTTTTAGTACGGAAGTGATGAAGACTTGACAAATTTGCTTATCATCCTTGACCAGAAGCTATGGCAATCTTCTCTGTGTTGTTCCACTTTGGGTATCCATGCTACCCAAATGAGTCCCTGTTCATTTTTTGTAAGTAGAAACTGAGTCCCAGGAAGGGGAAGTGACTTCCCAAGGTTCTAAACATTGGAGAGATAGAAAGGAAAAGATATATAAAAAGAATTAATTAAGCACTTATTATACACCAGGCCCTGGGTTTGATACAAAGATAAGCAAGACAGTCCCGTCCAGAAGCACTTATACTCAAAGGTGGTGGTGGGGAGGCAGGGAGGGAGCATGAAAAGGATGGTGGTGTAGACATGGCTGGGAAGTGCAGTGGAAACCTAGATCCAGTCAAGGTGTGTGTGTGTGGGGGTACCTAACCAATCTTAGTCCAGGCTGGCTTTAGGGACTAAGCACCAGTGGGCAAAATGATCTGGGTGGAAGTCATGGAGATTAATGTCTAGGAAACAGGATGGATCAGAGAAGAGCAGTCAACATTGGCAGCTGTCTAGTCCCATCCAGAAGTTGGGGCCGAGTGAGAAAGCATCCTGCCCAGAGACATATGTGTGTGTGCAGCAAAGCCAGGATTCACACTCATGTACCCTGACGCCAAATCTCATTCACTTTCCAACATACTTTTAATTGATTTCAATTTTGCAGGCATTTATCGAACACATCCTGTGGACAGTGCAGGAGGATAGGCACTGTGGTGAGATACAGAGACTGGACAAGTAATGGAATCTGCCTTGACAGAGCACCTAATCGGGGAGAGACAACAGAAATACACACAGCTGATGTGACTCACCTGCCTCAGTAATCAAAGGCAGAGTGTGGTTGGACTGGGAGTCAGGAAGCCTGGTACTCAGATGCCCTCTCTGGAATCTATGAGAGGATCATGACCAGGACAGGAAAAAGCCTCTAACCCATGCCCTAGGAGAAATGTGAGATGCACAAATTTAGAGTCATCACCACTGAAAATGTTCATTTGGACCTTTGGTGCCCGGCCTGTGGTAAAGCCTTCTGAGCTCATATTGGTCTCATCATTCACAGCCAGAGACACCCGACCCTGATGTAGTGATGTTGTTTTGGTTGTTTCCAAGCATGAAGGACAACCACTACCAGCAGGCGCATCCACTGAAAGAACAGAGAATGTTTTGTCTGGAGAAGTCTCAGGAAGAATATGATCCGGTTTGTCATTATTTGAAGGGCTGTTGTATGGACTAGAGAAATTAACTTTTTCTGCTGATTCCAGAGGGTATAGGGATGGGGGAAGGGAGGGGTCGATGGTTAGAAGCTTTGAGGTGGTTGATTTTGGTTTGATGTCTGGAGAACCTTCCTTGGACAACGTATCATCTGATCTCTCCTCAGAATCCTTCTTCTTTGATAGTGTCAGGTAGAGCTTCCTTCCCCCGGATATTAACCTGCAAATGATTACTATGAAGGACCAGCTCAGGTCTTCAGTAATGTCCTAACCTGGCTAGCATAACAAAACTTCACATACAGAATGCCTAGAGAGAAGGAGACACAGCGGACAAATTCTATGAGCTAACTATAAAATGATATGGTTTCAAATTCTGCCTTTAACATCAGTTAAGTGACCTTGAACAAGTCAATCAAAAATCCCTGCAGTTTGAACAAATCCCCAGGATTTAGGCACTAAATTACAAAGAGGTTTACATATTCTGGTAGAGAGAGTTCTCAATCTGGGAGGTTTCCAAGATGAGGAAATTGTAGAATCTTCTTAACTGGCCAGAGATCTGCTTTGTCAGACTGAAGCACGGGCTTGAGGGACCTCCCAGAACATTTTTTCATCTGTGGATATGATATGGCCAACTTCACAAGCAGGACATCCTGAATTTTGAGTTGCTTTTCCCTTTGTCGAAGGTCTCCTACTAAATTTGGTCCCCCTCAGATTCAACAGCACATGGTGGTGGTTTGTGACACACAGTTGGTCATGGCAGGGGCATGCATGTTCTCATGGCTCTACAAGTTCTTGCTATTAATTTGAGAACAGACTCAGGGCCATGGGATCATTTTCTCTAAGAACTTGTATTAATATACATTGACCACTGGTGTCAGTCAATAAATGTTTATTAAGTCTGCTATGTGTCAGGCATTGTGCTAAGTTCTGGGGATACAAAGAAAGGCCAACATAATCCCTGCTCCCAAGGAGCTCACAGTCTAATAGGGGAGATATCCTACAAACAATTGTGTACTAAAAAGGCATAGATGGGATAAATTGGAGACTATTAGCAGAGTTAAGGCACTAGAATGAAGCAGCACCAGGAAAGGCTTACTGTGTAGAAGGTAGAACTTTATCCAAGACTTTCAGGAAGTCAGGAATAGCCAGGACACAGAGATGAGGAGTAAGGATATCCCAGGCCTGGGCAGTAATTAAAAATACCTGGGGTTGGGAGATGGAGTTTCTTGTTCAAGAGACATGGCCAGTGTTACTGGACAGCAGAGGACATGGAGGGGAGTAAGGTTGAGGAATACTGGATCCAGGTTGTGAATGGCACACGGGGAATTTTATGTTTAGTCCTTGAGGAATCTACTGGAGATTATGGAGTCTGCGTGTGTATGTATGTGTGTGTGGGGTTGTTGTTTATGGTTTTGGTGCTAGTAACACTGAATGGGGTCTCTATAGATTTCTTAGACTGCATTACAGTTGAGTAGTTTCCATGGTGAGGTCCCATTAACAACGTTAAACATGGCGACTTAGGGGAGTAGTCACTACAGCAATGTTCCTTGTCCTCTTTTCCAAATAGCCTTTACTTTCAGGATCTCATGAAGCAAATCTTGCAAAAATAAGCATTCCTGAGAGAAAAGTTTTGGGCTCAGAAGGGGCATTTAGGGTGCTGTCACTAGTCACTTTGTGACAAGGCTGACTGCCCAGAACCTTGGTGTTTTCTATGCCTGAGACCTCAGGCCATTTATAGCACAGGTAATGCACTGGATTTTCCCAGGGATGCACACCACACACAAGAACAAATGTGATGAAGCACAGGTCAGGTCTTCAGCAATGTCCATAGAGTGGCCCAAGTAAGAGAAACAATTTTGCTCTCGGGAAGATGAGAGACTTGAGACTGAGGACTAAGTCATGTCACCTGGGAACAATAAGACTGTTATACTGTCCTCTAACTGCTATGAAGAGTTAATGTATGGATAGATTTTATCCATCTTCCACTTTTGGAGGATGACAGTACCATCACCTTACAAACTGACACTCAGAGGCAGTGTACTATTGTATCCTTGAAGACCTGCGTTCAAATCTTGTCTTGGACGCATAATGACTATGACTTTGAGAAGACCTTAGTTTGCCAAGTAGCTTCACTGTACCCATGAAATCACAGATCTAAAACTGAAGTAAAACAACTCACCATAAGCCTACATAAGTAGCTGAATGACCACTTGTACGCAATATTGCTTTAGAGGGAATTTGCGTTCAGGTATGGGCCAGACTGGATGGGACACGAGGTCCCTTTCCACTTGGAGATTCTTGCAGCAGGAAGGGTTAGAAGGATCCACACCAAGGCCATAATTCTTCTATTCTGCAAAAATATGAGGAAACTCAATTTTGCTCAAAGCAATTTGGGTCAGGTGTGAATATTTTGTAAACCCTCTGACTTCTTGCCAAAGACTGTCCCTGGAAATTGGAGTGGAGGAGAGACAGCTGCCTCACTGTCCAAAAATACACAAAATTCTTGTTCTCTGGGTTCAGGGCAGCCAACTATAGCAGATGGCTTAGGTGGAGACCTGCCCAGGACATTCCAGGCCCCTCCTTGGCCAAGTTCCATGAACTTCTCGATCGTTATGGACCACACCAGCTCAGGTAGTGGGAGGCAATGTGTTCATGGCAGTTTTTAGGTCAGGAAAGAGAGTAAATTAAAGGGTTTTTGAGATCCCGCAACATTCACAATCCCAGAAAAATCCGGCAGACACAGGCCAACTCGGCCATGACTTAAGTGAGCAATAGAATTTGATCTTGTAAATGACAGCATGGCGGAGCCAGTTTCTCCATGAAGAGTGAGGAGGGTGGCATGGCTGCCTGGCCAAGCTAAAGGGGGTGTGAACCAAGAATTCAATTCCTTAATCACACTGACTGATTCCATGGGGTCAGAGTTGAAAAGACCTCAGAGGCCATCTAGACCAACTCCCGCACTTTTACAGAGGAGGAAGTGGAGAGCTCAAATGGTTACCCACCTGTCCTGCCAGGTATGTGTGAAGTGGCAGTGCTCACTCAACAACCACACTTTAGTAAAACCATCCAATCAATAATCACATATTCATTAAGCATCTACTGTGGTTTTGCCAGGCAACAGGGCTGGAGTAAGGAAAACCTGAGTTCAAATCTGGCCTCAGACACTTACTAGTTGTGTGACCCTGGGCAAGTCACTTTGTCTTGTTTACCTCAGTTTCCTGATCCATAAAATGAGCAGGAGAAGGGAATGACAAACTACTCCAGCATCTTTGCCTAGAAGAGCCCAAATGGGTCATAAAGAATCGAACATGACCTGAAACAACTGAACAAAACCAAATGCATTAGGCACTGAGCTAGGCACTAGAAAGACAGAGACAAGAGTAAATCAGTTCCTGCCCTCAAGGAGCTGACAGTCTGCATAAATGGCAAATGAATGAATATGCATCCAAGTCAGCCCCAGATAGATAAATAGCAGAGAACCCTAAGGAGGACCCCAGGGAGCATCAGTCCAGCTTCTTTTGCCATGCCTCTCCCACACACACGGCAATGTGAATGTCCATCCCTTTTTCTGGACAGACGTAGAGAGCCCAGGCCACTTCTTTTGAAAGTAATGAATTTCACAGGCACTTGGCAAGGAGATATAAAACCAAGTTTACTTGCAGACATGTAACTGGATCCTAAGTTATGCCACTGTTTCATTATTCTTAATAGCTCTGAGTCAATCCACAGATATTTCATCCTGCAGTTTCCAACTGATATGGAAATGTATAATGTTAATCATCGAAATACTTCACAAACTGACCATAAACCAATGTTTATGGCTAGTTAATCATCGTATTACTTTGCTTTAGGTAATTTAGTACATTACCATAATGTAGCAATCTACTTAATATAAATTTTAAAGAGAACACAATAAAAGTGGTAGAGCATTAATATATTATGTCTCTAACCAGAAATTCAGAAACATAACTGAAGTTTGGACAGAGCTCAGATGGTCTGCAACTTCGGTTTCTTCTAGCTTTGCTGGGAAGAGAGTCAAGCTATAATGAAAGCCCCGGGAGCCAAGGGCAGGCCTAATTCTTGATCTTTCTTTCTCCTGCTCCATCTGTCACCTGCCTCACACAGTCAGGAGCAGGAGGCAGTAGACCTCCTCTGGACCCTCCCAGGGGAGTAAAGGCCAGTCTCTGTAGGATGAGGGAATTTTAAGGTGGATCCTTCCTTACAGATGGGAGCCAGCAGGTAGTCTCATCTTCATTGTAAGCCAAGCGATTTTCTATGAAGTTTGCTTTACTGATTTGTTTTTTTAAGTTCTTCAGACCACAGAGGCAGAACTGGAAGGAATTCAGAAGCCAGGGCTTTCCTTCCTTGATGGGGAAATTGAAGCCCAAGTAAGAGGAACAATTTTGCTCTCAGGAAGATGAGAGTCTTGAAACGGAGGAATAAGTCACTCCAAAATAAGAGTCTTGGGAAATACAATCAGAAGAGCAACACTAGGAGCTGAGGTCTGTGATGTTTAAAATCTATATTGTGTGATCACCTTAAATTAGAAGCTTCAGCACCAGTCTTGGGGCATTAAATATTTATTAAAGCGTACAGTTATTCACATGGAGTTCAGAAAGTTAAGAAAAGGTCTATCTAGCCTAGACTTCCAGCCTGGTTGGGTTCTTCCTCAAATCCTCCTCCACGAGCCTGCTTTAATCAGGAACTCTCCAGCAAGCTGATTGTGGAAGATTTTTATAGGTCTGGAACAGAGGCAGTCCTTACACACTGCTTCAAGCTGATTGGTTGGCATCATCCAAATCCATTGGTTTTGAAGGTGTTCTCAAATTGAGTTCACAGTCTAGCTTCTGAGAACAATACCTTCTTAAGGGCTAGCCAGGTGTGATTACAATCCAATTAACTTGAAGTAGGCTAATCAGCAGTCAATCACTCTCACTTGATTCAATCAGTCTAGATTAATTTCCAGGTGGGTCTTTGAGTATCTGCAAAATCCCATTATTTCATCACATGTCACAGAATTTGACATGATATTGGGCCACACAGGCACATGTCTTAAACCCAACTAGACTGTCAGTTCCAAGAAGGCGGGGATGTTGTTTGATCTCCCACAGTAATGCAAAGAATAGGTGCTTAGGAAATGTGTTGTGAATTAATGTTTTTATTATCATTTCATCCTTTTTCTTGGCCTCTTTGAAGTTCAAATAGAAATGGCCCAAGTTCAAATGACTCTTTTGCTATTCTGCTATTATATTTAATGTTCTAAGGACTATTGCAGAAGTAGAACCAATAGCCACTTTTTCATGTTGAATAAGATAACTAGGTGATAGATATTTAATAAATACATATTGATTGAGTTAGCTAAGTGGTACCATGGGTAGAGCAGTGTATAGGGAGGGAGGCCCACCTGATTTGACATGCTGCCTCAGACATTTACTAGGTGTAAGACCCTGAGCAATTCACATAACAGCTGCCTGCCTCAGTTTCCTCATCTATAAAATGGGAATAATAATAGTGTCTACTTTCCAGGATTGTCCTGAGGATCAAATGAGAGAATATTTTTAAAGTGCTTTGTAAAAGTTAAAGCATAATGGTGATAATGATGATGGTGACAACAATGATGGTGAGATTCTCTCAAAGCATCCTTGGCACAAGTGTAGCAGCAAGCAAAAACAGAGAGGTTGTGGACCTAGTTACCTTCCCACTGTAAAGAATTAATTCTTATTTGAGGTTTTTATGACCCCATCATTTAGCTAGAAATTTAAAAAAAAAGCCTCAACATACACACTGGCCTCTGGGGCTCTGCAAACGGCACGGTGCTCCACCTACTGGTTGTAGCTGGCACCTCATATCATCATCACTCATGGATGCCTACATGGGTCTGGCAAAATTATTATTATTATTATTTTTTTGGTGAGGCAATTTCGGTTAAGTGACTTGCCTAGGGTCACACAGCTAGTAAGTGTTAAGTATATGATGTCAGATTTGAACTCAGGACCTCCTGACTCCAGGGCTTGTGCTCTATCCACTTCACCATCTAGCTGCCTGGCCTGGCAAAATTATAATGATTGGAATCCTAGTGAAGGCAGTCATGTGACTGTCAGAGCGGCCAGCCAATTGTCTGGGGGCTGTCTGGGGTATGCTGAGAAGAAGGGAGGAGATTCGCCATTCTAGCGTGAAGCTGGAAGGCGACAGGACGCTGCTGTGTGTTCTCAGCTGATTCCTGGGCAGTGGTGTTGTTCAGGTTGTATAATTTCCCTTTCCCCATTTTATTTCCTTTCCCTTGATTCTACTGATCCTGTTTGTGTGTGTTTTTTTTAAGTTCATTCTTGTTAAATAAATCCTGCTCTGTTTTGGGGGATGCTGCTGGTCTCCTTCCTTGCCCCAATATTGTGGTGAGCCGCTTAGCTAACACTCCCCAATTAAAAATTGGTCCCCACACCACCGAGTTTGAACTTGTGCCGTGACCTTGATCTCCGTATTCTCAACATGTCATTCAGCACCAGTTGGAGATGGTTGTTTAATTGTTTTTGTTGCTACTGCTGCTGCTCTGCTTCTTCTTCTTGCTGCTCCTGTTGTTGGTGTTATTGGGCCTCTTCGTACCATTTCAGCTAATGTTGTTGCTATTTTTGTTACTGTTATACTTGTTGTTGCTATTGTTACTATTGTGGTCATTGTTACAGATGTTGCTGTCCCCTCGGGATGATTGTTACTGTGGTTGCAGCTGCTTTTGCTCTTCCTGGGGAAGATGCTGCTATTGTTCCTATTGCTGGTGTTGCCATTCCTGGGGATGGAGTTGACAAATCACCTTGTTGTTGGTGTCTTTGCTGGAGTTTCTCCCATTCTTGCCCATTCTGCTGCTCCTGTTATCATTGTTGGCATCGATCTTGCTGTTGTCATTGCTGCTGGTGTTGTTGCTGCTGCTTGGTATTTTGCTGGCTGTCTAGACAGCTCTGGTGCCAGACAGGGAGTGCACTGGATTGGCCCAGAGCAAACCTGCTGGAGTTCAGAGAGAGTTCTCCCCAGGCCTGCTTTGAGGGTTCACAAACCATTATGAATGTGTCACTGTGTCCACAAGGTTGAGGAAACAGGGCCCAGTACTACATAGAACAGACTGGTTGCATTATTTACCTTGGGCCAGGTCACAACCAGGATGGGACATTTTCAATTTGATTTCTGCTTCTTTGTTATCCCACAAGAGGCTAAATCCTAAATGATTTTACATGCCAACAGAATTACAGGTGTTAAGGGCTAAAATTCTAGCTAAACTGTCTAAAATATCTAATGAGTGGTCGCCAATAAATTATAAGCTTTAGCAAGAGTTAGACTTTTAAGCATTTATTAAGGAGAATAAGAATTTGGTAAAAAGAGAGAAAAAGGCCTAGATTTCTATCTATTAAAGGGAGAGCACATTTCTAGCTCCCTTCTCCACCAGAGTCCAGAGGAAAAGAGAGCGAGACTGAGCGCCAGTCTCTTCCTTCCTCCTCCCACTAGCCCGCGTCACTTCCTGACTCCTGGTCTTGCCCTCAAAGATCTTCCCTTCATGGGCAGAACTCCTCTACAGTAAGTATCCAGCAGGTGGCGTTATTCCAATCGTTACACAGGGCAGCCCCTAGAGCACTGGGTGGACCTCCCCTTTGTCTACCCTCCTCTTCCTATGGAAGATTGATGGGATGCCATGCACAGGACCTACCCAGCATGAGATCTTTATCAGTGGAGGGAATGCACACTGAGATCACAGATGAGATGAGATCACAGATGAGATCACAGATCAGCTGGCAGACTGGATAATTTAAAGAATAAGACAAGAAAAAGAGGGTAGAGATGACGGCACCAATCACAACTGCCAACAATACAGAACTTGCTCTCCCATGGCATCAAGTTCTCCCACCTCCAGGATGGTGCCCCCAATACCCAGATCCCCATATTTCCTGTGTAAGTAGACAAGGCTGACTTTGGTCCTAGGGAAACTATTTATTTGCATATTCAGCTGGAAGACTATAGTGTTTTAATTGGGATTGACACTTCTTTAACCTGTCACATGAGTGTCCTGTGTGCCAAGGCATTCCCATTTATTCTCACATCCAACAGATTCCAGGACATTTGTGCTAGAGCCGTGATTAGGCTCCTAGATTTAGAATGAGGAAAGACCTTGGAGGTCCTCTGATTCAACCTTTCCTTTATTTTCCAAATAAGAAACCTGGAACCTAGAAAAGGGAAAGAACTTACCCAAAGCCAGACAAGCATCAGGCAGGAGAGCAGAAGTAGAATTCAGGTTCACTGACTCCAAACCAAAGCTTGCTTCTAGATTCTGAATGGAAGTTGGCTGCTTCAGTTCTGGACTCATGTCTACCTGAAGTCCCTTGACCATTTTTCAAATATCAATAGAATGCTTGGTACTCAGAATATTCTCTTTCCCTGTCATTACTTCACCTTCTTCATACTTCCAGAATCCAGTATTTTGCAAGATAGTTTCTTCATTCTTCACTGATTCTGATCCTGACTCTTTAGGGCATAATGACAACATATTTATACATTCCTCTGGCACCCTGAATCCATCACAACAGGGCCAACTTCTCAGTGAAGAGCTTTGGCAAACAGTGGGGCGGATCCCCTGACAGGGTATCATAGTCTGTTGCTAAATCTATAAGGCCATACCTTTCCAGTTTGGGAGGCTATGCCAGGGCTTGGGCCCTTCTGGGTGTCCTTCTGGACTCCAGAGTCATATTACCTTTACAATATGGCAGGGAACTAAGACCTTGGGGGAAGTCTGCTTATGTACAAATCAAGGAAAAAGCCTTCTGTGGAAACGTGTAGAGAATGTTGGGGAGCTGTTTTCCCAACTCCTCCTCTCAGCAGCAGGTTGAGAACCCAGAGTTCAACTGCTCAGGCCCTTCAGGTTTTACAATTGGACTTCAGGAGTTTGGGGCATCCTTTTTTTGTATTTGAAACATTTATAAAATTTGTGACTTCCTTGGGTGTATGCAAGCCTTACTGGGAAATCTCTGGGTCAGAGTATGTATATTTTGATAATTTTTGCAGCATTAGCCCAATACCTTTTTTATATAGCTTTTTCAGTATTTTATTATTTTCCAGTTACATGTAAGGATAGTTTTCAACATTTGTTTTCATAGTATGTTCAGTTCCAAATTTCTCTCTCAACCTCCCTTCCCTCCTTCCTCCCCAGGAGAGAAAGCAATCCAATATAGGTTATACATGTGCAATCACATTTAACATATTTCTGCATTAGTCATATTGTGACGAAAGAGTCGGAGCACAAGGTAAATACCTCACAAAAAGAATAAAATGATAAAAACAAAGAATAACTCAAAAGTAGAAACAGTATGGTTCGATCTGCATTCCTAAACCACAGTTCTTTTTTTCTGGATGTTGAGAACATTTTCTATTATGAAGTTCTTCGAAATTGTTTTGGGCCATTGCATTGCTAAAAAAGAGCCAAGTCTGTTACCATTACACAATTCTGCTGTTACTGTATACAATGTTCTCCTGGTTCTGCTCCTCTCAAGCAACATCAGTTCATGTAAGTCCTTCCAGGTCTTTCTGAACTCCCCCTGCTGATCATTACTTTTCACATTAATTTTTTAAAACTTTGTGTTCTAAATTTTCTTTTTTCCTCCCTCCTCATTCCTCCCTATGAAATCCAGCAATTCAATGTAAGTCATACATGTGCAGTTATGCAAAACATCTTCCCATTAGTCAGGTTGTGGAAGATAATAGGCAAAATATCTTTAGAAAGAGGAGAAACCAAATAAAATTATACTTCAATCTGTATTCAGATACCATCAATTCTTTCTCTTTTAATGGTTCACATTTTTCATAATCCTTCTGATATCATCTTTCTCATCATTTCTTTCACAGTTACTATTGCTAACTGTAATACCCTTCATCTTATTCCCTCCCCTTGATATTTACTCTATATTCTATCTTGTTTCACCCTATCCCTCGTTGAAAGTGTTTTGCTTCTTACTGCCCCATCCCCCATTCTGCTCTTCTTTCCATTGCATCTCCCCCAACTTAACCCTTCCTCTCCCACTTTCCCACAGAGAAAGATATAATACTATCCCCTCTTGAGTGTGTAAATTATTCTCTTTTAGCCAATGCTGATGAGTTAGGCTCACTCACAGGTGTTCTTTCTAAGGCTATAATAACAACCCCCTCAGGCTCCCCCCCATCCATGTGTGATTGTGGGTAGATCATCAGTCAGCTAGAATTAAGTTGCTTTGGGGAATAAGTATTTACTAAGGGAATACTAATGTATTAGTTACAGTAGATGGGATGAAAAGATTTGGTACAAAAACCATCCCTCTAAAGTCTGATCATACTTTCCCATCAGTTCATAAAGGGGAAAATGGACTCAAGCTCTGGGAGCACATGTGACCAAAGGGTAACTCCCAACTGCTGGTGGTCTCTGTTGAAATATTCGAGGGGGCGGCTAGGTGGCGCAGTGGATAAAGCACCGGCCCTGGATTCAGGAGTACCTGAGTTCAAATCCGGCCTCAGACACTTGACGCTTACTAGCTGTGTGACCCTGGGCAAGTCACTTAACCCCCATTGCCCCTCAAAAAAAAAAAAAACAAAACAAAACAAACAAAAAAAAAAGAAATATTCGAGATGCTCCCCTTGGGGGTGGTAGCATCTTCTGCCAGGCCCTTTGTGTAGTCCTAAAAATGACCTTCCTCAGTTAATCCAGTCTGTCCTTGGCTCCCAATGCAGCCACTGCCTCCCCCTTTCAGGGATGCTGCTAAAAGGCTGTGGACCAGTCCTTTCGACATCCTCTAAGTGAGAAAACTTCCTCTGACCAGGCAGGATGAGGGGGTGGGAAGGGAAGGGAGACAAAAGCACATTCTGGGAGATTTTCTCCCTTCACTCCCACGTGATTCCTTCTCAGAGGTGGCTCTCTCTACTACCAAGTGTTCACCCAACTTGTGACATATGTGGGCCCACACAGACTTGATGGTTTACACATGATGCCTAGGATGTGCAAAGGTTTTCTCTGATCATCCACATGGTCTCCTTATGCAATGTTATCTCCAGTCTTCTCCCCACAACCCCGTCTGTGGCTCATCAGACCCATCTCTTTTCACACTCAGCTGAAATGGCTTTGATTGATTTGATTCAAAAGATAATGGCTTTTATCACTTACCTTAGGCAGGAGGGCTAATTTGATTAATTTACTCAAGCCTCTTCTCCCCCCCCCCCACTATACCCATATGGAACCAGAAGAGAATGGAATGAAATTGCCTTTTCTTTGCAGAAGCTTGCGCACTACAATCGTCTTTGCATGATGTTCCATTTTCCCCCTTAGATGAGTTGCGGAAAGGTGGGGTGAGCATCTCATTAGGATTCAGACAGAATGAGCCATATTGAATCCCAACAAGAGCAGTTCAAGTCAAGACTGACCTTATGCTTTCTCCAGCCCTGGCAAGTGCTTGGTTCTTTACAACTGTTCCATTTCGCCTTTCTTTCCTTTTATTCTTCTTCACTTCTGGGCATCAGTAGGAGTTACTCCATCCAGCTTCCACCAATTTCTGCCCTTTTGGAAGAATGCTATGCATAAATTGTATTGCATCAGCAAAGGTGTGTGATTTTTGCCTCTGTTTTTCTTTAAATCCTCCAGGCAATATAAGCACAAATCCTGGGAATCCAGAGATGTATTGGTGGGTAAGGGTGCGAGTGCCCATTGTGGGAACTGTCGCTTAACACCGATGGCCAAATGTCTTTGATTTCATATATAAGTCCAAAGGAGTTGCCTGAAGGACCCAGAGATAAAAATTACCCATTCAGGTCATTCATTTATTAGTTCATTCATTCATTCATTCATTCATTCATTCATTCAATCAGATTGCTTTAAGAGCCTTCTATGTGCAAAGGCACATCCTAGGAGCTGTAGAGACAAAGGAAAAGCGAAACCACACCTACACAAATAGGTTATGTGGACTACCTGTGATTTTCTCAACTAAGCGTAGTTAGTATCATATCTGGACTGAAACCTGAGCAGTTGCCTAAAGGTGATGAGAAACTGCAAAGAACACAGACTTGAGGCCTGACAGATTTCAGTAAGATAGCTGCTCTGCTGATGCAGCTTCCATTGGAAAATCTGAGTGGGAGGGACTTGCTTGCTATAAAGCAGAAGGGAATTATTGGAAGTTACCAGCTATGTTTAACAAGATTCTTTTTTTCATGTGTAACTCTCTCAGTCATCTGATGTCCCTTAAAAATTGGAGGATCACACTGGCATGCTCAGCCATTAGAGGTACACAATTGAAGGTCTATTGCACAAGAAGAAAGGACAGTTTGACGAAAGTTTCTTCCTGCTATAATGGGGAGAAGATGGTGCTTGGGTAGCCTAGTCCATCCCCATGCTGTATCAGAATTGGATCATCCACATGGCACTTAGTGGAGCCTTTGAGCTCATCTTGTGGACGCCCGCCATTTTTAATCTTAGGGTCATAGACCTATATGAAGACTGGCCAATGGCCTCATTTTGTGAAGGAGTAAACCTGGCACTAGGGAGTTATGTAACTTGCCCAAAAATCACACAAAAAGGTTTCACCAGGGGAAAGATTTGAACCCAAATCCTTTGGCTCTAAATTTAACCCTTTTTCCATGGTGCCATACTTGCAAGACCTTCCAAAACCAAATAGATTTTATTCAGACACTCAATTAGCATAGATGTGGAGACTTTGACGATTGCCAGGAACTTAACAGGGAGAATTAATTAGGTGCTAATAGAACCTTAAAGAAGGTTGAATTCTTAAGGCCTCCTCCAGTTGTCAAATGAGTGTTGCTGGGGATGTGGCAAATGGCCTTGTCCACTTTGTCTCATCCTGTTGCAAAGCCATCTAGTAATTCAGCTTTAAGTCACCATCCCTCGATGTTCTGTCCAGGCCAAACCACCCAATTTGTTGCTCATTAAAAGCTCTAGCCCAGTTTTATGATTCATCAAGCTTCTAGTGGGCCAGTGCTTTGTTGAAATTATTTGAGACTATTTTTGGCCCATAAAGAAATGAGCCATGTGCTTCCCTGAGTCCCCCAACTTGTGAGACAGAATTGGCATCCTCTTCTTCCCTGCTCCCTTTCCTTGTTCTCACAAAGCATGGACCTGCCCCTCCCACCTCGGAACATCCCAAATTGGGAAGACAAGATCTCCTTCGTCCAGATGCCTTTATTTGTGTTCCGTTGGCACGGTTATAGTCATACAGTAACCAACATCAATTTTTAGTTTTATTATCACCTCTAAAAAGAGACAGAAATGTGAAAATTGAAGCCAGAAGGTTTGTATCACAGGATTAATTAGGCAGGGCCAAGTGGGGTCTCACTCCTCCTGGCAGTGAGCGTCTCAAGAAGGTGCCTGACTCCAATTACGGAGCACACAAAGCAATTAAAAACCCTGTTTCTTTTTCCTGAGGTGTTACTTGTTACTTGATAAATCTCTTTTTTAAAATTCTCTGGAGACCTGAACTGGCTGGAGGTGCAATCTATGAGGGGAGATATTCATGAAAGATTGATTCAGCCCTACCCTAAGTGCAATAGGTTTAAAGTAACCCAGAATGGAATGAACCGTGCAGGGCTGGGATGGCATCTTATTGGCCACTTTTTTCAATACATAAAAAGAGCAGAAGATGAAGAATGGAGACATCATGAATCCCCAGTAGGAGCCATGAAGGGACTTGATCTACCATCCTAGGTCTTTATGCTAAATCTTGTGACCTTTGGGTAATCCAATTTCATGGGGCAATTTGAGTAGGTCTGTAGACAAGAGGACACTGCGCATACATTAGAATTAAGTGCCTACCTCTTGCAGAACCAACATCCTTCTTCAAATTGAGAACTGGTCTGCTTAGAGAATTAGATTTTTCCACCTGATGGATGACTTTGTCCTGCGGGATTTGATATCTGGTTCTCTGGTTTTTATATACTAAAAGAAACTTTTCTTTTCTTTTGCTGTGGTTTTACTTAGAAACTCATCACTTCATCATATCCTGGACTTCACCTGTCAATATTAGAAATAAGCCTCCATTGTTTTCAGTGCAGCTGGCTTTGTGGGCTAGAATGTTAGCATCCTGATTTATATCACCTTGCTCGTTCACTCCTTTATAATATTAATAATTCAGACCATGGAATAAGTCCGGAGTAAGACAGCTAAAAAGATATGGTCTCCATCTGAGCATGAGCACCAACACTTTATCAGTGACCTCAGACTTCCTGTTGAGATGAAAAATAAAAACATGTTGAAATCAATAGACTAAAGCACATTGTTGTGAATACAGGAATGTCTTGTTTCTCCCACCCCTTCATGAGCATATTACATACCCGTAAACAAAGTAGTCAAGATGGTGGGGGGCCTGGGGCCATTCTGATTTCCAACTTGAGGATGTGGTATACATTTTTTATGTCCTTCAAAACATTAATTATTTAATTAAAAAAGTACTAAATGTCACTCTATTTGTCATTCATTCCTGCCCTCCATTTCTTCATCTGTTTCAATATCACCTATGAATTGAGCAAGGGATGCTAAAGATGCACTCATTCAATAAAAAACGAAAAATCAAAACAAAGGGAAAGTCATTAGTGGACCTGAGAAGTCTTGTGTGCTTACTGGGCACACCAAACAATTGACCAAATCAAACTTTAGATCACTAGAGGCCAAGAGTCACTGAAAATAGGCTTTGAAATAGTTTTCCTGAAGTTATCTTCATGTTCCCATTGCAACATTGTTTTCCTGCTCCTTAAATTAAAAGAAAAAGAAGGAAATTGGTCCTTTCATTACGTATTAGCCTTCTTCTGGCCTTTTGAACAGGCTGAGATGGGGCAAGTTCTGAATATTTGGGAAAGATGGCAGGACCTGGCTATGCCTGAGAAGGCTCCAAACATCTGGGCTCTTCTCCTCCCCTAACCTTAGACAAAGTGCTTTGGAATTTAAGAATCTTCCTTCATATGAACATTGTCTTCTTTGGTACATGGGGATGAGCTTGGGTTTGTGCATCAAAGAACTAAACTGGCTTTCACTTCCTTAACATTCCCTTTCCAATGACTTTCACCTCCTTTGTATATATCTTGCATGTATCCAGTTATTCACGTTGGCTTCCTCATGAGAATGGAAGCTCTTTGAGGGAAGGGGCTGGATTTTCCCCTTTCTTTGTTTCCTTAGGACTCCAAACAGTGCCAAGAATGGAACAAACACTTCTGAACACTTGGAGCCATACTCAGTGTCTGGGAATAGTAGGAGAGCATCCCCAACACAGCCCTGAGTGAGGCCTTGGGATGGAGGAGGATTTGGTGCTGGGCTTCAGTTCTTCTTCCTGTCAGTTTGCTGCTCTTCATTCTTTTATGTGTCCCTGGCCCTTGCTCTGCCCCACAGTGCTCTCTGCCACCCACACTGCAGCCTCCTCGGGTGACTCCCAGGCAGCTCCTTGGGATACAGGCCTCACACAAACATACTTCACTCTATGTGACCTCTCTGCGGGCCTAGCTCAGTGACCAGAGCTAATCTAAGAGACTCATTAAGATGACCGTGGTTATCTTCCCTGGAGCTTTGATGGGTAATCCTTTGTGGAGTATATTAATAGGGAAATTTTAGGGGATTTTCAGGAACTGTGGCAGGCTGGTAAGGAAGAGATTTGGGGGGGGGGGAGACACTTTCTAAATAAAGCACAGGTCCAATCATGTCAACCCCCAACCCCCACTCAATAAAATCCAGTGGCATGGGATGATATGAGCAGAGCCATGTTTTAGAAATAGCATCTTGACAGCTCCATGGAGGACTGCTTGAACAAAGGAAGAGAGACTGGAGGCAGACAGGAAATTAGGACAGCCATTCAACCAGTAAGTGCAATCAAGAAGACCCAAGTTTGAATAATGCCTCAGACACTTCCTAGCTGTGTGACCCTGGGTGGGTCACTTAACTACTCTCAGCCTCAGTTTCTTCATCTGTTAAATGAGGATAAAAAGGCTGTTATGAAGACCTAATGAGTTCACTTGAATAAAGTAATTTGCAAACCTTAAAGCTCCATATTAATGAAGGTAATGGTGGTATTGGTGGTGGTGATGAATAAATAATGAGGGCATGGATTCCGTCCTGCTTGAGTTAGTGGGGAGAAAGAGGAAGATACAAGAAATTTTAGAGAGGCAGGACTGGCAAGAGTTAGCAATGAGGTAAATGTTGGGGATGGGAGAGAGAAAGAGTCAAGGGTGATGAGTTTGAGATGCCTCAGGCAAAAGGTTCCAAAGAGGAGGCTATGGATTGACCCCAAGGGTTAGGAAATCCACCAAGAAGAGCACAGAAAAATGGGCCACATTCCATCTCTCTCCTCCCCATTACATCCAATCTACAACTTTTCTCCAACAAAGCAATACCACACCCCTTCAATACTCCCTTGTCCTTCCTGACCACAGTTGGCCTTCACTGGATATCAGCCCTGCCCCTTAATTATGACTTAAAATGACTCAAGTGTCAGTAGTAGCTGAATGGGTACATTTCCAATCTCTTTCTATTCCCTGTCCCCAATCAACAAAAGTGCAGATTCTGTGCTATGGGGCAGTGGCCTTGGGAATACATCTTTCCTTCACCCCTTACTCTCCCCTCAACACACACTTGACTTTTGGTGCAGGAAAGAGTAGTGGTTAGCATAGGATAGAATGAGTGAGTAATTATGGGATCATGCCTCTTGCCACCACCACCATTACCTTCATTAATAGGGAGCTTTAAGGTTTGCAAATTATTTTCCCCAACCCCACCCCCCACTTCTGAGCTTATTTTCATCTGGGTTGGGGGGCACACAACCAATTTCAGCCTCTCAGGTTCTCAAAGGTGGAAGTATCTACTCACTGAACTGAAACTTCCCTTCTTCAAAGTTACCAACTATCTCTCAATTGCCAAAGTGAATGGTTATTTATCAGAATTCCTTCTTTGATTTCTCTGCAGCCTGGATGGTGCTGAAGCATACAGGAGGTCTCCTCCTGTACACTCTCTGCTCTCTGGGTTTTTGTGCCACTGCCATCTGCTAGCACTACACCCAAACCGAACCATCTAAGGCTCTTTCTCAGTCTCCATTGCTGGTATGAATGCATACTCAGCCCCCTAACTGTGAGTGATCTCATTAGTAGCCATGACTTTAATTATCTTCTCTTTGAAGATGACCTCACATCTAGATCTCTAGTCCTAAGCTCCAATCATGTTTCACCAATTGGCTGGAACATTTTTAATAGGATATTCCATACACATCTCCAATGTAAGGGTCCAAGACACATCGTAATCTTATTTTCCACAAAACTTTCACTTCTAAACTCACCTCTTTCTCTTGAGTACACCACCATCTTCTTAGGTTCTCAAGATGGGTATGATTCTGGCCTACTCATAGGGATTACCTAGATATCTAATCAGTTTCCAAATCCTGTCCTTTCTACCTTCATGCCAACTCTCTGTCCCATTCTCTCTGCTCACAGAGACACAATGCTGGTTTAGGTGCCCACCATCTGACCCATGGGCTATTGCCATTGTCTTCACTGGTCTCCCTACCTAGGCCTTTCTCCTCTCCAATTCATCCTTTACTCTTCTGACAAAGTGAAGTTCTGCCCACACTCCAATTTCATTGGACACCTTAGCACACTAGTATAAAACATTTAATTTTTATCTCACATTTTAAAATTTCTATTTTGTGTAAGTTTTATTATATATGGATTCAGACAGGAAGGCATGTTTATAAATTAATCCATGAGTAAGGAAATGTACGGGTTGTGGATTCCTACACTTTTTTTTCTACTGATAGTAGTGCACGAACAAAAAAGCGTAGAGGCCATTGACCTAGGGGTCATCAAGAAGATCGTCCCGCAGGAAGTTGTTTGTGTGGACCCGAAGACACTTGAATAATGGGGCTTGCTGAGGATTTCAAGAGTGGGGGGGGGGGGAAGAAGAGGAGAGAGGAGGAGGGCAGGAGATGAGAGGTGGCGGTCTGGGCCCGGACAAGGACTTGAGAGCTACCTGTATTTAGTGGCTAGAAGCTTTACTTAAAGCCCACCCAAGTTAGCCCGGTCCTTATCAGAGCTTCTGATGGAGTCTTTGATAACCTAGGGGCACTCCTAGAAACTGGATTATAGCAATAAATAATTAGCTAACTACCATAACTAAGAACTAATCAGTGCTTTAAAGTTTTCAAAGTACTTTACAAATGTCATTTAATTTGAATTGATCTTTTGGATATTTAAAAAGTCTTGAGTGATATAATTTCTGACTAACTTCATCATTTTATGAATAATGTCCCCAAAGGGTCAGTGCACACTCTAGAATGCCAACGATGAATCTGACAGAGGGCTCACAGTTTATATGTCCTTGGAAAAGTGGATGTTCTGAGGGTGTTGATCAAATGTGATTGATTAACAATACATGAGAAAGAATGAATCTTACAATGAGAGGTGGTCCATTCTTTTTTTGTTTTTTTTGTAGGGCAATGAGGGTTAAGTGACTTGCCCAGGGTCACACTGCTAGTTAAGTGTCAAGTGTCTGAGGCCAGATCTGAACTCAGGTACTCCTGAATCCAAGGCCAGTGCTTTTATCCACTACACCACCTAGCTGCCCCGGTGGGTCCATTCTGATGAGGGTTTGGGGAGAGCTTAATTTTGGTTATACCATTTATTTTAGATTGCCCAGCCTTGGACAATCTAAATAAACGATGTGTCCGTACTGGTGTAGAACACTACCTTAGATTAAATTCCTTATAAGGTTGGGTGGGGTCTGAACAAGATTGAGGAGAAAGTTAATTCAATCTCATTTTCAGCAATGTCCTTTAGAGACTGAACAACCTACAGGCTTATGAAAAAAAAAAATCCTGGTACTAATTCAATATTTGATCTTTAGCGTGAGAGAAAAATAATCACCTTTCTCAATCTGCACAACAATTCCAGAGTGTAGTCACAATTACCACCCTCCTTTACAGAAGATAAAACAAGCTTATGGGTGATACAGCTTAACAAGGAATACCTAGTCATTAGTATCTGAGGTAGGATTTGAACACTGGTCTTTATGTACTCAGCTTGAACTTCAGAAGAAGAAAATAGTAGCCTTTGCATTCTGGACAGCTTAGCAAAAATCCAGGATGACTTTATTGTACATCAAAGTTTCCTTAAAGTCTTTTAAAGGTAGATTTCTTTGCAGGAGTAAGTACTAAGTCAGAAGGCTCATTTTCTTGTGTTCAAGAGAGCACCACAGTGTAATCATGGGTTTAGGTCAACCATTGGCCCAGCTGGTCAATTGCTTACCAGTCAAACCAAGAGTCCAAAACTCTCTCCTTCTGTTGGTCTTTAAGGAGAGATTGATGACAGCCTCCAAGTAAAGTTGATTCACTTAAATGAGTTTTTACTAGGACTTGATGAGATTATGAAAAGTCCGAATGAAGGATTATTTTTAAATTTTTCCATTCATTTTTATGAACTCAAGAGGACAAATACAGAGTTGTCTAGTAGAGGTCCTTAAAGGAAGCTTCTTCAACAATAGAGAAGGATGATTTCAGATAGAACAGTACAGAGGTATCTTAAAAGTCTGGCTGCAGTTTTAAGTTTTAGAATTTTTTTTGCCAGGCAATGAGGGCTAAGTGACTAAGTGATTTTTCCAGTGCCACACAGCTAGTAAGTGTCAAGTGTTTGAGGCCAATTTGAACTCAGGTCCCTCCTGAAATCCAGGGCGTGGTGCTTTATTTACGCTGCCACCCTAACTGCCCCAAGGGTTTTAGTACTTATAAGGCCTAAATGTGTGTTCATGGAAATGCTGAGGTCATTTGAAAACTATTAGTTTTATTAAATACTTGAAATATCACTCAGCCACAATCTTATCTCCAATATTAATGTTTAGTATCTCTGAAGCAACTACTTTCTGTGGGAGGTCTCCATCTTTCTTACCCTTATCATTCTAGTCCTTAATATGTGGTATTATCCATTAACATGCAAGCTGCTTGTTAGCAGAAACTGGATTATTTGTTTCGTCTTTGGGTGCTCTGGAGCTTGATGAAATAAATGAATGATTTGTTCAGATCATCGAAGAGTTTGCTGAGGAGAGCTAAGCTTCATCTCAACTCCTGGTTGGATAGTCACTGACTTAGGCTGGGTGAAGTACTTAGGATCATCCTTAAGCAATGAATCTTGTACCTAAGTAAATCTCCCACACTTATTTCTTATGAATAGTTTATTGAGTAAAAACAATTGCAACGTTTTAGGTCCATTGATCAAAATCTGAGGATAGTTTCCCCCCCTCCCCCCCCCCCCCCCCCCTTGCTAAATTCACTGATCTCCCTGCTTTTTTTTTTGTTGTTGTTCTCTTTTCCTTACCCCATACATATAAGTACAAGGTAGCCTTCCAACTTTTAGGCAGTTTTCATGAAACCACAAGATGTTTTCATACTTGGCCATGTTTTATTAAGGTCCTGGAGGAGGGCAGATAATGTGTAGGTTATATTCCAGGAGAAGGATAATTTTCAAATGGTCCACAGTCAGATACTTTAAAATTTTGGTTTGTTTGTTTCCCTCTTAGCATCTGATGTATTGAATGTTGCTTATAGGACTCAGTGAAAACCTAGGTTCCTTTTTCATGATCTTCCAAGAAAGTCCATGAAAGAACTGGCAGAAATGACACTAATCCTTAGGCTGGGTCAAATTGATGCATCACAATATTTAATTACCTGTGGGGGCAGCTAGGTGGCAAAGGGGATAGAGCACTGGCCCTGGAGTCAGAAGGACCTGAGTTCAAATCCAGCCTCAAGACACTTGACACTTACTAGCTGTGTGACTCTAGGCAAGTCACTTAACCCCAATGCCTCACACACACACACACACACACAAACACACATTTAATTACCTGCTATGTGGCAGGCACTATGCTAAGTGCTAGGCTAAAAAGAGAACAATAAAACAGTCCCTGCCCTTAAGGAATTTAAATTCTACACAAGACAACTATGAGGCAGAAACACCCATTTACCTTCCAATAGATGAACAGATTCTATGGTAGTATTAATAATATTGGATTCCTGTATGAAAAGAGAGGCAGCTTGGGCTGCTAGTCAGGAAGTCCTCACTTGGGCTAATATCTTCCCTCTAGTTTTTATGAGTTATATGATTCAGGACAAGTTTTAATATGTGTCTGAGCCTCAGTCACCTCCTTAACATTTAACAACAGAATCATAGGCAGGTGGTGATCTGCTTTGTTAGAAGGAATCCCCACTCGGGAAGTTCTTACAGAACTCCCATGAATCCTATATTGATTTGCATAACATATGAGAATTATTACAGTTTTAGGGCATTAAAATATGTTGTCTGTGGTTCTCCAAGCACTTAGAAACCGTTTTGGAGGCACTTTTAGTGGAAGTTAAGATTTAATCTCAACAGAGACTTCTGCTTAAATCACATCTCTGATACATATTATCTATATGATGCTCAGAAAGTCTCTTCATCTCTCTTTTTCAGTTTATTCATCTATGTAATGGGGGTAATAATACTGTATTACCTCACAGAGTGTCTGGGAGATGATGTTTGGAAAGTGTTTTGGAGATGATGATTAGTTCATGGAGCTAATCTAAAAAGGATTACCTGGGATTCTGGGTGAATTAACTGGGTTGTTCCCAGAATGCCTACTTCCCTATCACTCTTGTTTGCCTCAGAGTTGCGATCATTTTCTAGGAATGAACTTAAACCATTTCCCAGACTACACTGAAGATTACATTATGCCCTCTAAATGCTGTTGATTAGATTTCCCATTAATTATTTATTTCACTGTTTATTAAATGGTTCTAAAAGTTGGAAGTGATTTCAATGAGAAAGTCACCTTGGCTAGATGCATACCATTTAATTTTAGCAATAAGCAGAATCTTAGGGGTCATGCACCAATCAGCCAACAAGCATTTGATAAATGCTTTCTGTGGGCCAGGGTTACAGTGTCTCTGAGGACTGGGGATGAAAGGCAAAAGCACTAACCCTCAGAGAGCTTACATTGGAAAGAGGGAGACAACATGTACATAATGCTCTATAAGATCAATTCAGAGTAAATGGGTGATAGTCTTAGAGGGGATGGCCGAGAGGCCTGGGGTTGGAAAGGGTCTGCTGTGTAAGGTGGCTGGTAAGCCGAAACTTGGAAGAATCCAGAGAAACAAAGAAGCCTAGGAGAGGCTGAGTATTCCATGGAGAGGGGAGAGAGAAGACAAAGCCATGGAAGAAGTAAATTAAGCTGACCAGAATGGGTAGTATTTGTATTTGTTTTAATTTTTATTTCCAGAACTTAAAATAATTAAGGGCACATAGTAGACACTTAATAAATACTTATTGATTTGAGTTTAGTAAATTAAGAAAGAAGGAAAGGAAAGCATCTAAGTGACTACTGTGCACCAGGCACTGTTGAGTACTCTACAAATTTTACCTTATGTGATCCTCACAACAACCTTATGGGGCAGGTGATATTATTCTCCCCATTTTATAGTTGAGGAAACTGAGGCAGCAGACAGAGAGTAAATGAATTGCTTCAGCTGAAGCTTCAACTGAGCTCATGTCTTCCTGACTCCTGACCCAGTGTTCTGTATATTGTACTACCTTTTTGCTTCAGGGTATGAAATGACTGAAAAAGTATGAAGGACCCAGGTTGTGAAAGGCCAAAGAGAGGACTTTATACTTAATCGCTTTTTCTATTTTTATTGTTTTGTTCATTTTTTTTATGTTCGATGAAGTTTTGATAGAAATTATCCCAGGGGAGTTCTACCAAATTCCTTTTAGGAGACAAATATGGTGTTGATACCAAAACCAGGCAGAGCCAAAACAGAGAAAGAAAATTATAGACCAATTTCCCTAATGAATATTGATGCAAAATTTTTAAATAAGATATTAGCAAGGAGATTACAGCAAGTGATCACCAGGATAATACACTATGACTAGGTGGGATTTGTACCAGGAATGCAGGGCTGGTTCAACATCAGGAAAACTATTAACATAAGCAACCACATCAATAAGAAAATGAACCAAAATCATATGATTATCTCAATAGATGCAGAGAAAGCTTTTGGCAAAATACAGCACCCATTCCAATAAAAACACAAGAGAGTTTAGGAATAGGTGGAGCTTTCCTTAAGATAATAAGCAGTATTCACCTAAAACCATCAGAAAGCATTATATGTAATGGAGCTAAGTTAGAGGCCTTCTCAATAAGATTAGGGGTGAAACAGAGATGTCTATTATCACCTCAATTATTTAATATTGTACTAGAAATGCTAGCTCTAGCAATAAGAGAAGAAAAAGGAATTAAAGGAATTAGAATAGGCAAGGAGGAAACAAAATTTTCACTCTTTGCAGATATGATGGTATACTGAGAGAATCCTAAAGAATCAACTAAAAACTGCTTGAAATAATTAACAACTTTAGGAAAATTGGAGGATATAAAATAAACCCACATAAATAATCAGCATTTCTTACATGGACCAACAAAGCTCAGCATCATGAGATAGAGAAAATCCATTTAAAGTAACAGTAGACAAGTATACAAATACTTGGGAGTCTACCTGCCAGGACAAACCCAGGAACTCTACAAAAACACAATCACAAACACTAATTATTTCTTCTTTTTTCTTTTCTTTTCTTTTCTTTTCTTTCTTTTTCTTTTCATTCTTTTTCTTTTTTTTATTTTTGGTGAGGCAATTGGGTTAAGTGACTTGCCCAGGTCACACAGCTAGTAAGTGTTGTGTCTGAGGCTGGATTTGAACTCAGGCCTCCTGATTCTAGGGCTGGTACTCTATCACTATGCCACCTAGCTGCCCCTACAAACACTTTTCACGGCAATATATAAATCAGATCCATGTAATTGGAAAAATATCAATTGCTTATGAATAGGCGAAGCTAATATAATAAAAAATGACAATTCTACCTACATTAATTAATCAGACCACCTACAAATATTTTTATAGAGCCACAAAAAATAATAACAAAATTCATATGGGAAAAATAAAAGGTCAAGAATATAAAGGGAACTAATAAAAAAAATATCACCAGAAGGGTGGGCTAGCTGTACCAAAACTGAAGCTTTATTATAAAGTGGCAGTCATCAAATTTGGTACTGGCTAAGAAATAGAGGTGGAGGATCAATGGAATAGGTTAGGCACAGAAGATACAGTAGTAAATTACTTTAGTGAAATATATCTGTTGGATAAATGCAAAGACTCCAGCTTTTGGGAAAAGAGAACACAGTATTTGACAAAAACTGTTGGGAAAACTAGAAGATAGTATGCAGAAACTAGGCATAGACCAACATCTTATATCTTATATTAAAATAAAGTCAAAATGGGTACATGCTATAGACATAAAAGGTCATACCATAGGTAAATTAAGAGAGGAGGGTACTGTTTACCTTGCAGATCTTTGGAAAGGAGGACGTTTATGACCAAACAAAGAGATAGAAAATATTTATGAAATGCAAAATGGATGATTTTAATTACATTAGATTAAAAAGGTTTTGTACAAAAAGAAGCTATGCATCCAACATTAGAATAGAGACAGAAAGCTGGGAAACAATTTTTATGGCCAGTACTTCTGATAAAGGCCTCATTTCTAAAATATATTGGGAACTAATCAAAATTTATTAGAATCCAAGTGATTCCCCAATTGCAAAATGGTCAAAGGATAATGAACAGGCAGTTTTCTGGTGAAGAAATCAAAGCTATCTATTGCATATGAAAAAAAATGTTCTAAATCACTATTGATTAGAGAAATCCAAATTAAAACAACTCTGAGGTACCACCTGACATCTATCAGATTGGCTAATATGAGAAAAAAAGGAAAATAATAAATGTTGAGAAGCTGAGGAAAAATTGGAAAACTAATGCATTGTTGGTGGAGCTGTGAACTGATCCAGTCATTCTAGAGAACAGTTTGGAATTATGCCCAAAGGGCTATAATGCTGTGCCATATCCTTTGACCCAGCAATAACACTATTAGGTCTTTTTCCCAAAGAGATCATAAGAAAGGGAAAAGGACCCACATGTACAAAAATATTTATAGCTGCTCTTTTTTGTGGTGGCAAGGAATTGGATATTGAGGAGTTGCCCATCTATTGGGGAATGGCTAAACAAGTTGTGGTATTTGAATGTAATGGAATACTATGGTGATGTAAGAAATGCTATGTAGGCAGATTTCAGAGAAACCTGGAAGGACTTACATGAACTGATGCTGAGTGAGATGAGCAGAAACAGGAGAACATTATACACAGTATCAACAACATTATGTGTTGATCAACTGTGATAGACTCAATTCTTCCTAAGATAGTTCCAAAGGACTCCTAATGGAAAATGCTCTAAAAATCTAGAAAATTAAAAAAAAAAAAGCTGTGGAATCAAGATGTAGATTGAGCCATACTATTTCTATTCTATTGTTTTGTTTTGTGTTGTTTTTCCTTTTTTCTCTGATTCTTCTTTCACAGCATGACTAAGATTACTTGCTTTCTTGGGGAGGGGGATAGAGGGGAGGAAGGGAGAAAAATTGATAAACCAGAAATCTTATAAAAACAAATGTTGAAAACTATCTCTACATGTAACTGGAAAATAATAAAATATTTTTGTGGAAAAAAAAAAAGAAATGATCTCAGGATAAGTCATTTGCTTTTTTATTGTTTCATGTCAGCTGAATATTGAGCAAGTAGATTTAATTATTGATTTTTATAATTCAATAAAAGTGTTGAGATGCAAAACCCATTTTGTTATCAATAACAACAACAACAACAACAACGATAATAGTAAATATAGTGTAAGTAGTGATGGTGGTGGTGGTGATGATGATGATGGCAGCACTTATAAATGGTTTTCAATGTTAAGCAAAGTACTTATGTATATCCTCATTCGGTGCATGGAATCTTATAGTGAAGATTCCATTCTAGTTTGGGTGGACTAGGTAGTAGCCAGAGATGCCTTACATCTCACAAACTTTCTGGGATTCTGGGGATTCCTCTATTACCTGAGAAAAGATTGTTAAATAACCAATTGTTAATATTGGGAGACCCGTATTTATTCCTTTCTGAAACCTTTTTCTCTACTAGGACCAAGCTAGCATCCAAAGACATTGTTGATAATGAGATTTAGGATAATTTTCTCCTCAGTCTTGTGCAAAACCCCACCCAGGTGGGAACACCATTTTGTTCTAATACAGGTTTGGATGGGGGAAAAAATTCTATAACTAGATTTCCCAAGGCTTGAGTAGTTTGAAGAGTAAATGGTACAATCAAAGTCACTCCCCTCCCCCAGCCCATCCTAGAAATAGGTTCAGCTCTCATTATAATATTCATTATCTCTCCTTACTTCTTAACCAATCAGAATCAATTGCAACCCGCAGGAACGCCCACTCCTTCCAAAGATGCCTTTGGAAATGTTGAGTGAGGTCCATGAGGGGTCTTCAGCATTTTAGAATATCATTGTCCCCTTTTATTAATTATAATGCTAGGATGAAGGGACTTCTGGAGCACAGCCAAGATGGAGGAAGAAAGACAGTGAGCTCCCAAACTCATGACACAATCACTCCAAAAGACATCCAAATAACGCCATAGGAAAATGCCTGGAGCAGCAACACTCACAGAAGAATGTGCTGAAATCATCTTCTCACCAAGAACGGCTTGGAAGGTCAGAAGGAGGGAGCTGATGTCCTAATACAGGAGTCGAGCCCAACCCCATAGTCACCCTGACACAGATCCAGTCCCAAGAAGGCCTCACCAGAGAAGGAGACCCCCCAGAACCTCTGAATCAGCTGAAGCACCAGTGTCGTTTGGAACTAAGCTCACAGTCTGGTGAGTGGCTGAGCCCTGGGCAGGGGGGAGACTACAGAGGTCTATGCTGGTGCTGAGGCAGAACTTGGATTTTACACCCCGCTGAGAACCAGGAGGTAGCTTCAAGTAGCAGTGGCCCAGGTGGGGAGGGGCACAGGCTCATCAGAGTTAACAACCACAACACACAAAGCTGGTTGATTAGCAAGTTGGTCTGGGGTCATCTAAGGACCAGGGAATAGGCCAGGTAGCTGAAGAACTGATCCTCCTTAAATCATACCACCTGGGACTCTTAAACCTTGGGATACTGCAACCTGGAAACAGTGCACCCACTTTAAAAGAGATAAAAGTCAAGGTAAAAGAAAGGAAAGATGAGCCACAGAGAAAGGTGAGGACCATAGAAAGTTTCTTCAGTAACAAGGAAGACCAAGGGGCACCCTCAGAGGAAGATGTCAACATCAGGGTCCTATATCTAAAGCTTCCAAGAAAAATAGAGAATTGGTCTCAGGCCATAGAGGTGCTCAAAAGGACTTTGAAGATAACCTTAGAGAGGAGTAGATAGAAGAAAAATGGAAAGAGAAATGAGGGTGATGCAGGAAAGACATGAGAAAAAATCAACAGCTTGAAAAGTCAAATTGGCCAAATGGAAAAGAGGTACAAAAAGCACTCTGATGAAAATATTGCCTAAGTATTAGGACCTGAACAAATGGCAGCCAGTGGACTTTATGAGAAACCAAGACACAATAAAGCAAATCCAAATGAATAAAAAATAGAGGGCAACGTGAAATATCTTCTGGGAAAAACTGCTGACCTGGAAAATAGGTCAGGAGAGATAATTTGAAAATTATTGGTCTACCTGAAAACCATGATCAAGGGAAAGAGTTTAGACACAATCATCCAAGATATTCTCTAGGGAAAATTGCCCTGAAATTCTAGAAGAAGAAGCTAAAATAGAAATTGGAAGAATCTACTGATCCATCCTCCAGAAAGAGATCCCAAAAGGTAAACCTCCAGGAATGTTATAGCCAAATTCCAGAGCTCACAGGGTCAAGGATAAATATTGCAAGCTGCCAAAAAGAAAGAATTCAAGTACTGTGGAGCCCCAGTCAGGATAGCACAAGATCTAGCAGCTTCTATATTAAAGGACCGAAGGGCATGGAATATGATTATTCGAAAGGGCAAAGGAAATGGATTACAACCAAGAATCACCTACCCAGCAAAACTCAGCATCAACTTTCAGTGGAAAAAAATGGGACTTTAATGAAAAAGAAGACTTTCAGATATTTGTGATGAAGACATCAACTGAATGCAAATTTTAACTTTCAAATACAAGAGCCTAGAGAACCATAAAAAAAATGGAGCTGGGGGTCATACCTGGGGTCATACAGTGGGTGACTGTCTTGTTCTGAGGCTGGGTTTTTGGCTGGATCCCCCTAGGGTCCAGGGGTGATGCTTTGTCCACTGTGTCCTTAGCTAGGTGATGACATCTTAGGGTTAAATTGAGGGTGAAGGGAATTCACTGGGGAGGGGGAAGGGCATGAAGTGAAATCCTACATGAAAGTAACAGGAAAAGGCTTATGAATGGGGGAAGAGATGGGAGAGGAGCAGTGCAGCAAATGAATTTTACACTCATCAGAAAGCCTCAAAGGACCTTAAACTCATCTGAGCTGCCTCAAGGAGGGACTAACACACACACACCCAACTGGCTGTAGTAATCTGTTTAATCTGGTAGTAAATGAGCCTAACACTCATCAGAATTGGCTCAAAGACCTCAATCCTCATTAGAATTGGCTCAAGGAGGAAATAATGTACACACTCAATTGGGTGGAGTAATCTCTCTAACCCTGCAGGAAAATAGGAGGGGAAGGGGATAAAGAGAGAGGGGCAAAAGAAGGAAGGGCAGAGTGGGGGAGGGGACAGACAGAAGCAATCCCGTTTGAAGTGTGATAGGGTAAGAAAGAGGATGAATAATAGAATAAATATCATGGGGAATACAATAGGATGGGAGGGAAACAGTTAACAATAGTAAATCATGAAAAAGAGAAAGGGGAAAAATTGTACAAAAAATATTATAGCAACTCTTGGTGAGGCTAAGAATTGAGAATCAAGGGAATGTATCAATTGAGGAATGATGGAAAAAGCTGTGTTATATGATTGTAGTGAAATGGTCTTGTGCTACAGGAAATGACAAACACGATGATCCCCGAAAAACCTGGAAAGACTAATGAACATTGATGTATAGTGAAGTGAGCAGAGCTGGGAGGACATTGTGCATAGTGACAGTGGTATTATTCAATGAGCAATTGTGAATGACTTAACTACTCTCAGGAGTGCAATGATCCAAGACAATCCCAAGGAACTAATGAGGAAGCTTACCATGCACCCCTATAGAAAGAACTGATAAAAAGAACACTTGTGGATTTTACATATAAAACCTGATTGCGATCTTGTGGAGGGGGGAGGAAAGGGATGGAGGGAGGGAGAAAAATTTGGAACTCTAAATCTTATGGAAATGAATGTTGAAGACTACCCTTACATGTAACTGGAAAATAAAATAAATGTTGCTGAAAAAAATAAAAAAATTATAATGCTAGCATAAATAATACCATTATTAATTGACTAGAAACTATGTCTTGTAAACTTTTTATATTTTTCAATATGTTGTATTTAACACAGTAGAATACAAGATCTTTGAGGGTATGGGTGGTTTTGTGTTTTGTCTCTCTTTCCCTGGCATCTAGCTCCCATCACTTTGTCTATGCCACAGCGAGATGGAAGGCAGTTCTATGATTTCTTTAATGTAGGGAACTTTCATGGTTGTTTAGTCATTTCAGTTGTGAGCTCATTTGGGATTTTCTTGGAAAAGATACTGAAGTGGTTTGCCATTTCCTTCTCCAGCCCATTTTATAGATGAGGAAACTGAGGCAAACAGGGTTAAGTGACTTTCCCAAGGTCATAAGTGTCTGAGGTCAAATTTGAACTCAGGAAGATCAGTTTTCTTGACTTCAGTACTGGTGTTCTACCCACTGTGCCCTCTAGCTGCCTAGGAAACTATCAATGATGAAACTGCTTCCACCAATGCACATTTGGTCTAAATTTTATAATTTATTCTTAGTGAATTGCCTGAGGTGGGGATGGGGTGGAGTTTGGGGTATGGGGTGTGGTGGCACGAAATGGCCAAGAGATTTGTCAAGAGAGAACTTGAACCTAGGTCTTCCTGACTTGGAGTCTGGCTCTCTGTCCACTATGGCACACCACTGGACATGTAGTAGACACAAGTGACTGTTGACTTGCATTGAGTAACCTTGTCTTTATTGCAACCCTTGACTCCTTTTCTGCCATTTGGAAGCTGCCCAGGAGAGCAGGGAGGAGTTCACCATAGAAGGTCCTTGGAGTGCAGGGAGTTTGATTCCATGTCCTACAGACACAGCTGGGTTCATTGTTCTTACTTCTTAGTCTTTCCCTGTGTGACTTTAAGCAAGTCATTGGATCATCCTTTTTCTTGGGCTCATAGTTTATAAGAAGGAGACAATGAAGGCGATTTTTCTTATGTGGCCTTTGATTTCATTAATAAATGGATTCTGAAGCCCCTGGAAAATATAAAGGTACACATTCCTCTAAGTAATGACAAGATACTTATTACCTAGAGAATTTCTTATTTAAAGGGATATTAGGCAAGAGCTTGTTGGGAATAAGCAGATCAAGTCCATCCTCAGAGTTTGCTCACCTCTTCTTCTTTGGGTAGAAAGGGAGGGTGGACCAGGAGACGGACTGTTCTCTTTTAGAACTATTTTTCTGGTAAGTTAACTTTGGGCTCAACTGTTGGGGTCTGACTCTGAGAGACGAAACAGAAAATATTGCAATTCAGAGCAATTTCTCTGTTTAAAAAAAAAAAAGTAAAGAAACCAAATTTGCCAATGGCTTGAGCTATGATCCATCCTTTAATCAGCCAAAGTAAGTTATGACCCAGAATTTTAATTTAATTCACCTGAATAAAATCATTTACAAAGGAAGCTGAAATTTGTATAACAGCAATTTATCCAAGGGAATGAAACTTATGGTAATATTTCTAAGTGGACAGGAGAGAAGGATTTGAGACATTTTATGCTGTGCCACTGAAAAGCCCCCATCTTGAAAGATTTTGTGTTTCAAAACAGGCAGATTCCAAGTGGCTAGAGCATTCTGACATCAAAGCCTCCCGGGAAAGTGATGCACTAGTGCCTACTTTCCAGGCTTGCTGTGAGGCTCAAATGGGGAAACCTCTAGAAAGCACTTTGTGACCCTTACAATGCAAAAGAACTGCTGGCTCTTTGTATTATTATTTTGGAGAGAAGGGGAAAAGGGAACTGCGGAAAGCCCCTGCCTTGGTCTACTGTCCCCCCAAGGGCATTTTTAGGTTCAGAACAAATATGGGGAAGTGTTCAGCAATGGCCAGAAGCTGTCAGGAGCCCAGACATTTTAGAAATGGCAAAGAACAATTAATCCCTTTGTTGGGTTGAACTGTCTGAAGTCCCAGGTAAACTCTGGGTGGTATGACTGAGTGAGCATGATTGCCACCTCATGGGTTTACTGATCTCTGTCCACAATAGGTGGGCAGCTGCTGTCTGGGGCCATTTTGGGCAGTGCGCCTGATAGAGATGGTTCTCCAGTGGCTCTGACCCAGCCAGAAACAGAGAGAAAAAGACAGGCTGCCTGATGTGGTTATTGATCCTTATAAGAAAATGTTTCTGTCTTGAAATCTGGTTAGCTGTTTATGGTTGCTTTAAGCACATAAAGAAAAAAATCCTAGCTCTATGGCTCAGGGAGGGGAATGGGGAAGTCCAGAAACTGTTTTCCCTGTTGGTTGATCTATTTATCTATGAACCTAGAAGTTAGAAGCTAGAGGTCATACAAGCAAGTGACATTGGATGAATCTGGTAGACTATAAAAACTGAGATTTCTATGATTTGATTTCTGGTCATACTAAACTCCAGCCACTCCTTAGCCAGACCACAAACATGGCAGTGGTATGGTATGGTGCACCAGTGTAGGAGAGCTGGGTGTGAATCCCACCCTCTGATAGTTAATAGCTATGTGATCACTGGCAAGGCAGCTAACCACCCTACCCCCCTGCCCCCTCAGATTCATCATCTGGAAATCTGGAAACCTTAAATAGGGTTGCTGTGAGCATCAAATGAAATACTGCCTAGTACGAGCTTTGCCAATTTGGAATTGCCATCAGTGTTGTCTTAGCGGGCATAAAGGGCCCTGAAAACAGCCACTGGAAGGGTGAGTGTTTTGAAATTGGCCCCAGAGATGTAGTGGCCAAGAGTTTATAGACTTTAAAGGTAGAAGGTGCCTTAGAGACCAGCCAGTCTGAACCTCCCCCTTTTTAGAGAGAAAGGGACGATAACCAAGAAAATTTAGGACTTTTCCAAAGTCCAAATGACAAGGCTAGGATTTGAATCTAGGTCCTGTGATTTCAGTATTCTTTTAATTTTTATTTATATTTAATTTTATTATTATTATTATTATTATTATTATTGTTATTGCAGGGCAATGGGGGTTAAATGACTTGCCCAGGGTCACACAGCTAGTAAGTGTCAAGTGTCTGAGGCGGGATTTGAACTCAGGTACTCCTGAATCCAGGGCCTGTGCTTTATCCACTGTGCCACCTACCTGCCCCCGATTTCAGTATTCTTGACCCTCTTCTTTACTCTCCTGGATGTGTACAGCATAAGCACCAGTTCTAAGACCATGGAGTAGTCAGATTCTCCAGCAGGGGCCACAGATGGGAGGCAGATCCACCTTGTACATGGAAGCTTTGACCAGGAGACCAGGCCATGGGACGATGCTGTCACAGATGGCCCCATTCTTCTGAATCATAGTGTTCATTGGCTGCTCAGTATGCTGAGCCCTATACTTGCTGTGTGAGTTATATTCAGTTCACTGTCCACACTTGCAGTTAACCTCCCTGGGATCTGGCCTGGCTGAGTGGGTGCTAGGAGTAGCAGAGCAGAGACCCAGGCAGTCTTGTCACCAGAGAATGCCAGGGAAAGAAAAATCCTCTAGGATTTTTCTGCTTTCTGAGGGCCTGAGTACAATTAGGGAACTTCCCCCTTCCTCTTCTCTTACACTGGGAGGGGGGATTACAGGAGGACTCCAGCTGCTAAAATTGTGGCTCTCAATGTGGGGGCAGCAAGGACTGTGCCATTGTGGGTCCGTCATTGGCTTGGCACCTTTGGTGGGTCATCAACTCTATTATAGAAAAGCACAGGTCAGGAGGAGGTAGAGGAGGTTAGTGAATTCTCACTAGATGGCAAGTGAGCCTTTTTTGCCACAAAGGGGAAAACCAAGTTGAACCAGAAGGAAACGACAAATTCCAAACGGCAGGAATGAGCTCACCCTTTGAAGCAGGAAGACAATGTAGAGGAATAACTCATCTACTGAGGGCATTAAAACCTGCTCCCGTGCTCAGCCATGATGCCCTCATTTCAGACCCACATCTCTGAGCAGCAGCGTCTGTGAGCGCACACCACTGGAGAAATTACTCGATTGAGATAATTTTGTCAACATGACATCATAACAAGCACTTAGGGAATTATACGAGTAATTCTGGGGAATCAATTTCATCTGTAGGCAGCATCAGGCGAGCGGGCTAGGCTTCTTCCAGATTGAGAGGAAATTACTCTTCGAATTCTTCATATGTTTTGTTCAAGTTATGCTTATGATCATAAAAAGAAAAAAAAACCAAACAAAACAAGGTAAAGTCCCTCTGAGAAGCTGCTTGCCTCTGGGAAAAGTGTGAAATGGAAGACTACCAGGGGTCCTTAGAAGAGGCAGAGAGGTTGGTAAAGAAGGCAATAAAATGTAGATCGGTGAGTTATACTACTCTTTAAAAGGGTGTGTGTGTGTGTGGGGGGGAAGCAGGCAGAAAGCAGAAGCCTGAAGGCTCAGACCCAGGTCAGAGATAGGATAGGCCCTTCTTGAGCACAAAAGGGAGAAGAGGGGCACATGTGTGCTCCTTTGTGTTCAGCTAAAGAGTCAGGGGGGCTAGGGCAGGCGGCCTAGGCAAGAGGCAAGACTGAGTGAAGATGGAAAAGAATAGAAGAGGGAAGAAATCTGGGAGCTGGTTTTCATTATAAAATCTTCACTCTTTAAATCAAATACTAGCCAGAAGATTACAACTATATATCATGCAGATCACACACTATGGCCAGGTGAGATTTATGCCAGGAATGCAGGGCTGGTTCAATATTAGAAAAACTATCAGCAGAACAAAAACAACAAAAATCACATGACAATCTCAATAGATGCAGAAAAAGCCCTTGACAAAATTCAACACCCATTGCTACTAAAAACATCTGAATGGGAATATATGCAATATAAAGAATAGGAATGGATGGAGACTTTCTTAAAATGATAAATAGTATCTATCTAAAACCCAGCAAGCATTATCTATAATGGTGATGAACTGGAAGCCTTCCCAATAAGATCAGGGGTGATTTCCATTATTACCACTATTATTCAATATCATAATAGAAGCTCATTGAATTGAAATATTATTCAATATCATAAAAGGTATAGCAACAAGACAAAAATTATATAAAAGGAATAAAAATAGCAATAAAATATGCATCTCATAAATTTATCAGTTGTATAAATTTATAAAAATAAAAAGGCAATGAGGAAATAAAACTATTACTCTGCAGATTATAAGAGGGCATATTTAGAGAACCCTACAGAATCAACTAAAAAATACTAATTGAAATAATTAACGACTTTAGCAAATTTGTGGGATATAAACCAAATCCACACAAATCATCTATCTACCTGCATCTATTACAACAAAACCTAACAGGAAGATATCAAAAGAGAAATCCATTTAAAATAACTGTCCACAATACAAAATATTTGGAAGTCTAACTGCCAAGACAAACCGTGGACTGAAAGGAACACAATGACAAACATTCTTCACACAAAAAAGACAGATCTAAACAACTGGGAGGGAGGGAGGGAGGGAGAGAATTTGGAATTCAAAATTAAATAAAATGAATGTTAAATATTTTACATGTAATAGGGAAATATTTGACAAAATTACTAAAAATGTATTAAAAAAAACAAAGTCTTCATACAGAAAAGCCAGTCCAATCCACCCAGCGTTTGTTCTGCCCCATCATAATCAAGACTCTATGCCAAGGATTGGGGATACAAATTTTAAAAAAGAATGGCTGACATTTATATAGTGCTTACTATATTCCAGGCACTGTTCTAAGTACTTTCTAATTATGATATCATTTGATCCTCACAACAATCATTCTCCAATGTCAACATGACATCATAACAAGTAAGTAAGTGCTATTATCACCCCTACTTCACAGGTGAGAAAATTGAGGCAAAATGGTTATGTGACCTGCCCAGGATCTCACAGCTAGTCTGAGTTAGTTAGTCTGAGGCTAAATTGGAAGTCTTCCTGACTCTGAGCCCCATACTCTTAACTTCTTTGCCGTCCAGCTATCCTTTGATAGAAAGACAGAAATAAACCAACAAACAATGTTAAAGAAAAAGAATTCCCACTCTTTAAAAAGAAAAGAGGGCAAAAGGGAAAACTATCCTGCAATGAAGATTTTGTTGATTGAAAATTATGTGTATCTGGACAAAGAGAACCAGATAAGCTGAGTAAAGGCCTGAAAACTCCTGCTAAAACAAACCCCTCAACAGAGGTAGCAGGTACAGTGAACAGATGGGAAATAGGAACTTGATCACTGTGATGATCAGTGAGCCACAGAAAACTAAGGGTTGCTTTCTCAGTCTCAGTAGATAGGACCCACCGAGTTCTCCAGTCATGCCCAGAATCTGTGGTATGTTTGTGTGCAAAAACTATTCCAACAAAATTCAAGCTGGCCTCCCTGCTATAGGAGAAGGAGAAGAGCTGAGGACTTCTTTATTTTTCTATGGCTTTTCAGGGAGAAGAAAGTGACCAATGAACAGTGAATGAAGGCAAAAAGAAGGGCTGATGAACCCTGGGGTTTTATAAGAGGTTTAAATGCCTTTCCTCAGGAGGCAGGGGGAATCTATAAAGAGCAATAAAGGCCTTTCTCCCTACAGAAGGTAAGGACTGGCAAGTGCAGAGCCAGGACAGATAGAAAAGAGGAATGCCAGTGGTTGAGGCCTCCTGGGTCTGGGGAAAGGAAATGAGGAAAGGTCAAGCTGGCATGAGGAATAAGGGGCATGCTACCTTCCTGGGCTTTGCCTCCAGTACATCCTATGGGAAGGCTGGTCAGACCTGAACACCTGAAGGTCAATAGGGAGAAAACAGCTCAGCAGCCATCTCTTCCTTCACCATCACAGCTCCCTCTGTGGTCATCACGGAACCCTCAGAAGCGCCATGTTTGGGTCAGAACTGGGCAGGTTTTCCACCTCTTTGGTTCTCAGTAGCCACTATGAGCAGGGCGGGGGAAGAGCCTGGCCGTTTTCCATAGAAAACAAATGGCAGTTGAAGGCAATGAAAGCTGTTGTACTTTGGATCTGGATTTGCTTTCTTATATTAAGACAGCAGTGCTGAAGTAAAGAAGATTCTCCTAAACAGGATCAGACTTAAAGAACAACCACCACATATAAAGCAGTTCTGAAGAATGGAGTAAGCAAGCTATTCACGAGACTAGATGTCTTTGTAAATAAATCTATTAAGTGAAAAATAAAACCCTGAAAACTACTACTTCCAATTCATGTGAAGGAAAATGATAGTACTGGGCAGAAGCAAGGAAGCCTCTCTAGAAATCATGAGCAGGACACTGGACACAATAGAGGCATAGGTGGTTTCATCACTGGAGTCAAATGAAGATGGAGATATTAGAAAAGAAAGCAGAATATGAGAAATAAAGAATTGGTTAGGTAAGAAGGTGGTGTTGAGGAAAGAAGGTTAGATTTCAGGATCACAATCATTTAATAAAAAATGGAAAGCTCTTGGATAAGAATGAAGTGCATGTAACAAGGGCCTGATGAATGAAGATCTGACTAAAAGGACTTGGAATTGAAAATGAAGAAGCAAAGACATTCCAAAAAAGAGAAAAAAGGACTATTTGTACAAAAAATATTTAGAACAGCTCTTTGTGTGGTGGCAAAGAATTGGAAATCAAAGGAATGCCCATCAATTGGAGAATGGGTAAAGAAACTGTGGTATGTGATGGTGATGGAATATTATTGTGTTATAAGACATGACAAGCAGGATGAATTCAGAAAGGTCTGAAAAGACTTATATGAACTAATGTATAGTGAAGTGATCAGAACCAAGAGAACATTGTACATAGTGATAGCAAAATTGTTTGATGAACTGTGAATGACTTAACTATTCTCAACCATACAATAATCCAAGACAATCCCAAAGGACTATTTATGAAACATACTATCCACCTCCAAAGAATGAACTGATATTGATGGAACATAAAGGAAGCATGCTATTTTTCAATTTCTTTCATTTTAAATTTTTTTCTGTTATTCAAGTTTTCTGGTACAAAATGACTAATATGGAAATGTTTTACATAATCATACATGTATAACCCATATCTGATTTCTTACAACCTCAGGGAGGGAAGCAGGAGGCAGGGAAGGAGGGATACAAATTGGAACTCAAAACTAAAGTAAAAATTATTACTTTAAAAATAAATTTATTTTTAAATATTAAAAAAAGAAAATGATGAAGAAAGGAGAAAGTTCTCCACTTACAACCCTTAAACTTGATGCCACAGAAATGAGAAATTATGGCAAAAGACAGTAATAGCAATATTGTTTGATGAAGAACCGTGAATGACTCAGCTATTTTCATCACTACAGTGATCCAAAACAATCCCAAAAAACTAATGATAAAGCATAGTATCCACCTCCAGAGAAAGAACTGATATTGATTGAATACAGACAGGGACATGCTATTTTTTCTTTTCTTTTTTTTCTTTTGAGTTTTCTTATACAAAATGATTAATATGGTGATGTTTTACATAATTGCACATTTATGACCTAGATCTGATTGCTTACTGCCTCAGGGAGGTGGGATGGGGAGGAGTTATTCAAACTTTAAATAAAAATGTTAAAAAAAAGAAATTATGGAAAAAGGAAAATATTTAACTCATATAAGGAATGTTCAAATACTCAAAATGCTTTACATTCATTACCTTATTTTATTCTCACAACAATTGTTAGATACTTTTAGTCTTATTCTCATTATCTTACAGATGAGACAATTGAGGATTAGAAAATTTTAATGATTTGCTGGTTATCACACTAGTAAATATTGGAGAAAAGATTCAATCCCTTATTTCAGATGATTTCAAGTTCACCAACGTTTTCTCCGTATGCCATGCTACCTCTTAGTGGCAGTGGAAATGATCAATAATTCATAGAATTGCCTATCTAGACTATCTAGAAGGAAAAGCAAAAATAAGGCCCTTGAAGTTTGAGACCCATTTAAATTCTTATGGTAAATTAACAATGCATAGAATATAGGTAATAAGATAAATGATTTCTATATATGCAACCCTATTTCTGAGCTAAGGTGGTATGGAGGAAAGAGCACTGACTCTGCATTCAGAAAACCTGAGTTCGAATCCTGTCTCTGATGCCCAATATCTATGTGTCCTTCAGCACATCTCATTGGGTCTCAGTTTCTTCTTTTTCTTTTTCTTTTTTATTTAAAAAATTATCATAACTTTTATATACTACCTTAAACTTGACAAAGAATTTTCTTCACAATAACCCAACAAAGTTCCATACATTTTGCCATTATAGTCAATCATCATAACTATTTCCCTTCATCCTATTCCCTTCCAATGATATTTACTCTATTTTCTATCTTCTTTAACCCTCTTCCTCCTCAAAAGTGTTTTCCTTCTGACTGTCCCCTGCCCCACTCTGCCCTCCTTCTTTCACCCTTCCCTCCTTATCCTCTTCCCATCCTATTTTCCTGTAGGGTTAAATAGATTGATTACTCCTCCCAATTGGGTGTGAATAGCATTCCCTCCTTGAGCCCACTCTGTTGAGATTAAGGTCTTTTTACTAATTCAGTGTTCAAAATTATTTTTCCTCCATCCCTCCTCAACCTTCCCTATGAAATCAAGCAATTCAATATGTCATACAAGTGCAGTAATGCAGACCATCTTCACTTTCCTCAAAAGTGTTTTGCTTTTTACTGCTCCCTCCCCCAATCTGTCCTTCCCTCCCTCCCCTCTTCTCCTGCACTGCCCCCACCCCAGCCTTATCTCCTTTCCCTCCCACTTTCCCTCAGGGCAAAATACATATGATTATACCCACTTGAGTATGTGTGTTATTCCCTCTTTGAGTCAATTCTGGTGATAGTAAGGTTCACTCACTCCCCCACTCCTTCTCCTCTTCCCCTCCCCTCTATAAGCTTTTTTCTTGTTTCCTTCATGTGAAAAACCTCTTCCCAGTCCATCTCTCCCCTTCCCACTCCCCCAGTGCATTCCTCCTACCCCTCAACTCTATTTTAAAGATGTCATCATGGGTTAGCTAAGTGGCACAGTGGACAAAGCACCAGCCCTGGACCCAGGAGGCCCTGAGCCCAAATCCGGCCCCAGACATAAGACACCCCACCCTGTCTACCACATAAAGAATAAGGATAATAAAAAAAAATGCTTTACATATGTCATCCCTTCATATTCAGTTCAGGCCTGTGTCCTCTGTGTATTCCTTACTGAGAAAGTTCTTATGAGTTTGATGTATTTTCTTCCAATGTAGGAATGTAAACAGTTTGATCTTTCAATATCCCTCATGATTTCTTTTTCCTGTTTACCTTTTAATGCTTCTCCAGGGTCTTGTATTTGAAAGTCAAATTATCTATTCAGTTCAGGCCTTTTCATCACAAATGCCTGAAAGTCCTGTTTTTCATTGAAGTCCCATTTTTTACTCTGAAAGATTATACAAAATTTTGCTGAGTACGTGATTCTAGGTTGTAGTCCCAGTTCCTTTGCCCTCTGGAATACCATATTCCATGCCCTCTGGTGCTTTAAGGCAGATGCATCACACCTGGATCTATTTTCCAGATCAGCTATTTTTCCAAGGAGATATTTCATATTTCTCCCTATATTTTTATTCATTTGAATTTGCTTTCCTGTGTCTTGGGTTCTCATAAAGACACTAGCTTCAATTTGTTCAATCCTAATTCTTAGGCAACAATTTTCTTCAGAGAGCATTTGTATCTCCTTTTCCATTTGGCTTTTTAAGCTGTTGACTTTTTTATCATGACTCTCCTGCGTTGCTCTCATTTTTCATTCCATTCTCTCCTCCATCTCTCTAAATCTTCCTTCTATCTCTCCTACTTTCTCTTCAAAGACCCTTTTGAGCACTTCCCTGGCTTGAGACTAATTCATATTTTTCTTGGAAGCTTTGAATGTAGGGGCCCTGAGGTTGTTATCCTCTTCTGAGGGTGCACCTAGGTCTTCCTTGTAGCTAAAGAAACTTTCTATTGTTCTCAACTTTCTTTGCTTGCTCATCTTTCTGTCTTTTACTTGACTTTTACCTCCATCTTATAGTGGAGCCCTGCTTCTAAACTACACTGTCCCAAGCTTCACAGGGTTCCTGGTGTTTCAGTTTGGGGGAGGGTAGGTTTTTCTCTCACCTGGCCTGTTCTCTGGTTTGAAGGTAACCTCAAGCCCACTTGCTAATTAACCAGCCAGCATAACTTTGTGTACTGTGGTGGTTCTTAGCTCTGACGAGCCTGTGCACCTCCCCAACCTGGGCCTCCTGCCAGTCAGGATTTCTTCCTGGTCCCCTGCTGGGGTAGATGAATTCTTCCTTAGGTCCCACAGACACCCCATTCCGCCCCCCCCCCCATGGCCAGCCGTTCAGTCCTCCCACCCGACCATAGGTTTAGTTCCAGAAGACGCTGGTTCTGCAGCTGATTTGGAGGTTATGGAGTAAGTTTCTCTTGAACAGCGTGTCTGGGGTCTGTGTCAGTGTGATCAAGGGTTTGGACTTTGCTTACAGCCCATCATAGCCCCCTCTAATCTGGAAAATAATCTCAGCACATCTTTTTTGGGGGTTTGCTGCTCCAGGGCTTGTTTTATTGCTGGTTTGGGGGTAAATTGTGTTAGGAGCTCTGTGCATTTAATGTCTTTCCTCTGCCATCTTGGCTCCACCCCACCTCAGTTTCTTTATATGTCAACTGCAGTCATTGGACTAGATGGGTTCTGAGGTCATTTCTCACACTTGGTCTTTGAAACCAGGTTGGCAAGTTTATAATGAAATGTTATAGTCTTCTTTCTTCAGCTTTCTGTAGATGTTATGCTTACATATATATATGTGTGTGTGTGTGTGTGTGTGAATCTTGAAACTGTGTCTAATGTTTGATATGACATATTTGATCTAAAATATTTTCAATAGAATAGAAGAATGACATGAATCCAAGAAATTAAAAGATAATAGAAATTAATGTAAAATTTTACACCTTGGTCCAAAAATCAACTGTATAAGTACCTAAAGGGTAGTTGTTATCTACACAATAGATTTTTCAATGAAGACTTGGGTGTTCTGGTAGATTATAAGAAGCTCAATATCATTAAACAATATGATGTGGTGATTAAAAGAAACTGTCATGCATTCTTAGACAGCATTGACAGGATTTTGGTATATAGAATGCAGGACATTTAGGTGCTAACATGGTCAGATCACATTTGGAGGATTTTTTTCAGCTCCAGTCATCATACATACACATACATATACATATACACACTAGATATACATATATACACATATATACACACATACATATACATATGTCATGTATATACACATACACAAATATACACATACATACACATACCTATACATACATATACATTTCATTGGCAATTCAGGAAAGTGGCCAAAAGGAGACTTAAAATAATACTGTATCAACAATGGCTGACATGGTTCCTGAAGAAACTAATCTTTTAACTGTGTGCCTGGTCAGTTCAATGGTATTTTTATGGTGACAAACATTACATTGATAAGCTATGACCCTTGCATTGTCATCTCAGATAATTAAATTAGAAGCTATTTCAAATGCCATAATTGAATTATAATTCTTCATTCTTCAATTGTCATTATATACAACCCAAAAATATGAAATATTGAACCGATTCATGAGCAATTTTGATGCCAGAGTTGATATCTTACTTTTTTTGCCAATGAATACCAATACTTTGATAAATAGTTAATTTTTAACTTTCTGATTAAAATACTCAGGCATCTTAACCCAGTGCATAATATAATTGTCTTGTAATATCTTATCATGAGCCATTCAATGTAGTTAGAGAAGGAAAAGTGCCACAGATTGGGTATTTTTTTCACATTTGTGAAAATTGTGATTATATTTGAAGTCTGTTTATCTAGAACACTGAGCCTTTCTTTTACCATTTGCTGGAAAATATGAAGAATGTTCAATTGAGTGTCAAAGTTTCATTCAGATAAATAATTGTAGTCCTAGACCCATTCCCTGCCAGGGAAAGGATGCTTACTGCCAGGTTCTTCATAAATAAAATATTGTAATGATATCACCTGCTTCTCAGGGGGAGAAAAAAGAACTCTGATTCTATTTAAAGAGCTTTCAATAAGCAGGCCCCCAAATAATCAATGTGAATCAAGGAATTTAAGATTTCTTATAACTTCCTGAAAATGAAGCACCATTCTTTTTTCACTTCTTCACATCAACTGTCTTCAAAGGATGTAATTAAATGGAATTATTTGTTTTTCATCCATTTGCTGGATCAATTATTAATTTTAAAAAAGCCAAAACTTTATGGTATGAGTTTTTGCATACTAGCTAATAAAATATATATGTGCAAAATATTAACAGAACAACCTTAATATACTCCTCCTTAATATTCATCTTTCACAGTGTTGGGAAGAGCCCAAATGTTATTTTTCCACCAGATAATTATAGTACTTTACTAAGGCCAATATGAGTTCAGGTTACTTGATTGGAAAGAGTTAATACATAAGATGAGTGACTTGTAAAGAGTTCTAAAGGTCACATATTCGCAGATGTATTGCCTTTAAAATGATCCCACATTATATTGGAGGTTCATCTAAAGTGTTTGAATTTGATCATTAAAACTGGGAGGGCTTTGAAAGATACTTAGAATTTAACTTATTCATGTTCTTTCTCCTTAAAACTGACATCAGGATCTCTGCTTGGCTAAGGGAAGTGTAAATGTTGAGTAGAGCACAAGTTCTCCATTAGGACATTATGAGGTTTACAACGTTTGCCTTTGGAAGGTGCTCACCTCTTTTTACCCAATTGAACTGGATCCTTCAACATTAAAAACTTTGCAAGGACAGGTGACTGTTTTGCCCTTTAATTATTGAGTCTGGATAGATGACATGCATGTTCATGGATGTAAAATAGTGCATGAGCTACTATCATCCAAAGCTTTTAGAAGGCAGGGGTTGTGGGCTCAGACCCTCCCTTTCCCACTATCGTCATTGACCTTGGTGTTAGTCTGTGCCTATGTAAAATGAGGGGGTTGAGCTGGATGACTTAAAATCCCTTCCAGATCAAGATCTGGGGCATTAGGTTCCTATGAAATCTCTTGCCATGAATTTTCTGAGCTGTCTTCATTTCAATACCCCATCCACCTCCATTGGTCACCTATCTATATCTTCAGAACTCTTTCTTCAGCTTCTAACTTGGGAATCAGTGTCTTATTAAAGGTTGATGCAACCATAAGAAGGCTTTGGATTTATTCCCAGAACTGACAATGCTTCTGAGTAGCTGGGTGACCTTATGAAAGTCCTTAGACCTCTCTAACTGAGCCTCCATTTCATAAAAGAAGACAATGATATTTGAATTGCTCACCCTGAAGGGCTTTGGGAAGAACAAATGTCATAAGGCCCTTTTTAAAACATAAAGAATGACTTAAATGGCATCAAGTGGTTTTATGACTATACTGCCTGCTTTGTAAGTGAGCCTTCGCCTGACAGACAGAAATAGATTAAGATAAACATAATTTTTGACTTTTTTATTATTATTTGTTGATTTCTTGTCTTTGAATTGTACTGATCTGCCTTCCATCATGGAGTTTTTCTTCAAAACAATAGCATTAGTATGGCTTGTTAGCATAGTTGCCCTGTTGTACAAACAGGGAATTTAAGAGAGAAACACACTGAAGATGAGATTTGATACTATACAAAGAGCCCTAGATTCAGAGTCAGACTTTGAATTCTGATTCTGCCATTAATACCTGGGAGAACTTGTGCATGTCACTGCCCTTTTCTGAGACTGTTTCCCCATTTATAAAATGAAGGGGTTGGATATGAGGCATTCAAGGTTATTCCAGCTGCCAATCTGTGATCTAGAAGATCCCTGCAAGCTTTCTGTTCTATGGAACTCCACTTAGAAACAGTAGTTCTTTAGATTTTATTGTGATGTCCTTTTCCAGATTTCAATATTACTTTTATTCACTGATGATTTCACTAGATCAGTATGTCTTGTTGGCCACTATATTTTTTGTACATTGGCAACATCCTCAGTGTTAGGAATGTGAAGATGAAACCTCTAAAGTCCTGGCTGTTAATATAGAAGGGCATAAAGCACATGCACAGATAACCAGGAAGGTCCTATTAGAACTAGGGTTTTTTACTTTAAATTTAGCACATGTTCTTGCAAACCACTCACCTAACCCATGTTAACATTCTTCATCTGGGTAATTCCTACTTTTTTGAGTTTTAGACATTTATTTTTCAAATTACATGTAAAAGCAAATTTTGACATCAAATTTTTTTTAAAACTTTGTGTTCCAACTTCTCTTCCTCCATCCCCTCCCACCCCCACCCCAAGGACTCAAACAATTCAACATAAATTATACATGAGTAGTCATGGAAAAGAATTTCACATTATCTAGGTTGTGAGAGAAAACAGATAAAAACAAAACTTCATGTTAAGGAATTGTCAAAAAAAAATGTTTCAGCCTGTTTTCAGATACCATCAGTTCTTTCTCTGTTCCCAGTTCTTACATATCCTTTTATTGGAAAGCCCAAAATGTTGACTTTGGACATCATACAGCTCCTCTTCTTGGTTCTTGGTAGAATCTTGAAGCTCTGTGAAGTCTGTCATTGGATCCTGGATAGGAAGTAGCCCTTTATCACTTCAACTGGACTCAGGTGACTTGACAGATATGTCTCAATAAGTGCCTCTCCCCGACCTCAGATGCTTAGCATTTTTTTTTTGCTTTGATGTTCTTGAACCATTGTTTTTTCACTTTTTTCTTTTACTTTGTCTAGATCTACAATAAGTCTTCAAATCAAGTTTTTGTTTTTATCATATTTGTGCAGCCCAACCACATGAAAGTACTATCTCTTCAGTTATTTCTCTTTAAACTGTTTTATACTTTTATTAATATCAGTGCTAATTATATCTTGGTAGACTAAATTTCTGAATATTATATATTTATATTGAATATTTTAAAATATATTTGGGTTTTTTACATTGTTTTTTGTTTGTTTTTTGGGGCGATGGGGGTTAAGTGACTTGCCCAGGGTCACATAGCTAGTAAGTGTCAAGTGTCTGAGGCCGGATTTGAACTCAGGTCCTCCTGAATCCAGGGAAGGTGCTTTATCCACTGCACCACCTAGCTGCCCCCCTTTACATTCATTTTTAAAAATAAGATCCAAATTCTCTCCCTTACTTCCACTACTCTCCCACCCATTGAGAAGGTAAACAAAAAAGAAAGTGAAAAAATATGCTTTAATCGGTCATCACACTCCATAAGTTATAGCATTTTTCATCATAAGCCCTTTGGAATTATCTTAGATCATTATATTGATCAAAATAGCTAAGTCATTAGCTGTTGGTCATCATTACATTATTCCTCTTTCTGTGCACAATGTCTCCCAGTTCTATTCACTTCACTTTACGAAAGTTCATATGTCTTCCCAGATTTTTCTGAAAACTTCCTGCTCACCATTTCTTATAGTACAATATTATTCAATCACAATCATATACCACAATTTGTTCAGCTATTCCCTGATTGCTGGGTATCCCTTTGATTTCCAATTCTTTACCATCACCAAATGAACTGCTACAGATATTATTGTACATTTTTCCTTCTCCTTTTATTTCTTTGGGGTACTAATTTATTAGTATTATTGCCCAGTCAAAGTGTATGCTTAGTTTGATAGCCCTTTGGGTCTAGTTCCAGACTGTTCTGCAGAATGGTTGGATCAGGTCACAACTCTGGGAACAGTGCATTAGTATCCCATTCTCTCCCCTCCCCATCCCCCCACAAATTCCTGTCTAATATTTGTCATTTTCTTTTTCTGTCATATGAGTCAGCCTGAAAAGTGTAAGTTGGTCCCTCAGAGCTATTTTAATTTGGATTTTTCTAATCAATAGTGATTTAGAGCAATTAAAAAAATCTGAAAACAGATATGTTTGATTTATCCTTCCGAAAATTGCCTGTTCATATCCTTTAACCATTTGTCAATTTGAGAATGACAATTAAAAAACATTATCTCTTTTCTCTATATATGTTAGCAATGTAGCCTTTATCAAATTGAAAGTAATTTTCCTCAGGTTTCCTGTTTTTCTTCTAATATTGGCTGCATTGGTTTTGTTTGTGTAACCCCTTTTTAATTTCATGTAATAAAATTATTAATTTTACTTTCAATGATCACCTGTATTTTTTATTTGGTTATAAAGTCTTCCATTATCCATGGATCTTATAGGTAAAATTTTACATGCTCCCCCAATTTGCATATGTTTTCACCCTTTATGTCTAAATCATGTATCTATTTTGACCTTATCTTGACATACAGTATGAGATATTGGTCTATAACTAGTTTCTGTCATACTGCTTTCCAGTTTCTCCAGCAATTTTTGTTAAATAGTGAGTTGGTGCCCCCAAAGTTTGGATGTTTCGGTTTATCATACACAAGAATATTGTGGTCACTTACTACTATGGATTGTGTAGCTAATGCATTCCACTGATCCACCACTCTATTTCTTAGCAAGTATCAGAATGTTTTGAGGATTGTGGTTGTTGTTGAGTCATTTCAGTCATACCCAACTCTCCAAGACCCTATTTGGGGTTTGCTTGGCAGAGATCCTAGTGTGGCTTGCCATTTCCTCCTTCAACTCCCTTTAAAGATGAGGAAACAACAACTCTGAGCTACATCTTACAAGATTTGGTTGGCTGTCTCCATAGTCCCAGAGTGGGTCAATCTTCTTCAACAGATATTTACTATGTTTGCCAAGTGCTGAAGATTGATTTTTTTTTCAAAAGAAATAGTATGGTTCAATCAGCATCTATACTCCACACTTCTTTTTTTTTTTTTCTTGGATTCGGAGTTCCTCTTCTATCATGAGTTCCCTGGAACTCTTCTGTACCATTGCATTGGTAAGAAGAATATAGTCCATCACAGTAGGTCAACACTCAATGTTGATGATACTGTGTACAATGTTCTTGTGGTTCTGCTCATCTCACTCATCATCAGCTCACGTAAGACCCTCCAGGTTTCTCTGAACTCCTCCTGCTCATCATTTCTTACAGCACAATAGTATTCCATTGTATTCATATACCACAACTTGTCCAGCCATTCCCCAATTGATGGGCACCCCCTCAACTTCCAATTCCTTGCTACCACGTAAAGAGCAGCTATAAATATTTGTGTACATGTGGGTCCCTTTCCCCCTTCCATGATTTCTTTGGGAAAAAGACCTAAAAGTGGAATTGCTGGGTCAATGGGTGAAGATTGATTTTTAAAAATATCTCTGCATATTCTTGGTCTGTTTATAAGTGTTTTCTTCTGATCATAGAATTAATGGAACTGTGTGTGTGTGTGTGTGTGTGTGCACATGCAAACTCATCTGTAATTTCTATGTGGTAAAAGGTTTCTTTTGTTCTGTTTAATTTAAGTTGAACACTAATGTCAACCTCCCTAGTACTGAATTTAATAAAAGTCAATGCCAACTTTTAGTGATTCCAACGAAGACTTTATTTTTAAAGAATCATATGTTTATTTAACACGAAATTTCCATTTTTGTTCACAGTGGATTTAGTTGCATAAGCAAAGGATTACAGTGGGAAAGGTCTGGGCTGAGAATTAGGAAAACAAAGGATGCATTTAGTTCCTGAGGGTTAAACTAGAATCTCTGGTCAGACTCCCAGATCTACATATTCCGAAACAGGCTCTTCTGGGATCTTCAGATCCCCATCACCAATCTTCTTTTAGACATTTCCAACTAGATGTCCCAAGTTCATAGTAAACTCAATTTGACTAAAACTAGACTTGTCTTTACCCTTGAATATGTTAACCTAGCAATCACAGATTTCAGGGAGTCCATGAACTTTAATGGGGGGGGGGGGAAGAAATCCTTATTTTCACTGATATCTCAATAAAAGTTAGCATGTTTTCCATCATGAACAGAGTCAACAATGTGTTCATTTGGCCATCCCCCAACTGATGGGCATCCCCTCAATTTCCAATCCTTCATCATCACAAAAAGAGCAACTATACATATTTTTGTACATGTGGGTCTTTTCCCCTTTTTATGATCTTTTTGGGATATAGACCTAATAGTGGTATTGTTGGGTCAAAGGGTGTGCACAGTTTTATAACCTTTTGGGCATAGTTCCAAATTGTTTTCTGGAATGGTTGTATCAGTTTACGACTCTATTAAACAATGCATTTGTGTTCCAATTTTCCCACATCTTCTCCAACATTTATCATTTCCTTTGTTGTTATATTAACCAATCTGATATCTATCTCTTATTTCTGTACCTTTACAATGACCATTCCCCATGCCTGGGACACGTTTCCTCCTTACCCCCACCTCACAGAATCCCTCCCTTTTAGGATGGAGGTTAAGTAACACCGTGCAGAATCACTAAAGCTTTCCTAATTATCATGTGTTACTACCTTCTCTCCTGAACTACCTAGTGTTTGCATGCAGTCCACATTTGTGCAGATGCACATTACCTCATGTTCTTAGTGTATATATTCCCGGTGTACTGGTCTCTCTCATTAGTATGTAAACTTATTGGGAGTAGGGACTTTTCCATTTTTCATACTTCTTTCTCCAGGGCCTGACACACAAGAGGTGCTTAAAAAATATTTATTGATTGAATGAGTGATTGATCTCTCCTTGGACACTCATTACCTATGTGAGTCTTGTCAAAGCACCTTATGTCTTTGACCCTGGGTTCCCTTATCTGTAAAATGGAGATAAGAAAACCCTTAACACCTGCCTCTCTGGGTCATTTCATGGCTCACATAAGCTCATGCCTGGGCACAACTTTGCAAACCTGATGACACAGAAAGGATGTCAGCAATGAAGATGCTTATCCTTATTATCTTACCTCTCATCTTGATCAAGAAAATTTTTAAAAGGTGATTATCATATTATCAAAAATAACAATGAGTATTACTGATATGAGGCATCTTTCATTCTTGATCTATGCTTGATCACCAGAAAATATTTGGAAAGACTCAAATATGATCTGATTCTTAATATTCTTCGCAAGAGTCCAAGCACTTAAAAATGCTTTTTGATATTTCATATTGAAACAGGGGCTAGGGCTCAGCCAGGAGTTAGAGAATCACTTTTCACATATCGAACACTGACTTTTCCTTGTTATAAAAGGGGATTCGTCATTGTGTTTTACAAGTTCTTGTTGCAGTTGCCCTCCCTTCACTGTAATGTTGGAGGAAGAAATGACATTCGCGAAGCTGGAGAGCTGAATTGTACACTCACTAATGGCTCACAAATCTGAAGAAAGTGCAGACTGCAGGAGAATTTCTCTGCTCCTGAACCAAAGATTGAACAAGTTAGAGAAAATGATTTCATAAATCTTCGAAGAATATGCTTTCTTAATTCATCCCATCCAGGGAAAGCAGTCACTTTATTCAAGTTAACCCTCAAAACATGGTCTGCTTTTCAACTGCTGAAAATTTCAGAGAATTTATCATGGCTATGATATATGCATACAAATGATGTGCACATATATACACAGAAATATTAACGTGTGTAGACATATACCTACATGCCAACACATATGTGTTTCCTGAAATGTTCAACAAGAGGAAGCTTGTATAGCATCTAGATAGCTTGGGGGTGGCTAAACATGGGTTTGATTACCACCTGGCACACATTAGCTCTGTGACTTTACCCTCAAGCTCAGAAAGAGGCAGAGAGACAGAGAAAGAGAAAATGAGAGAGTGAAAAAGAGAGAGAGTTGAGGGAGAGATAGAGATTAGACAGAAAGCCAGCCAGAGAAAAAAGATAGGAAGAGAGCCAGAGCCAGAATGCAGAGAAAGATGGGAGGAAGGCGGGGAGTGAGAGGGACAAAGACAAAGCATCAAATTCACATATTTATCTTTTGATCCACATCGCTATGTGCACATACACTCTATTGTATTTTTATATTTTTCATCAGTGTAGCTATTCACTTCGCCAAGCCAGAACACAACCCCACCCTCCTACAACTTTGTAGACTATTTCTGAGTTGTTGTCATTGAAAAAAGTGCCCCCTTGTGGCTGATCTAGTAAAGAGAATCTCAGAATTTTCTTGCCTGGGCTGGGGAAATCAGGTAGGGTCTATTTGTCTGGCCAGCCTTTGATTCCTTGACAGCTTAGTAGGAGTTGGCAGAACATGTGACCTACCGGCACAAGATTGCAGAGTATATAGATGTAGGTGTATACATCAATGTACATGTGTGTACATCTATATAACTGTGTTTATGCAAGCATACATATCTGTGTACATCCAAGCAATTGTATACAGCATGCAGGTTAGAATTAATTACGCACCTCCTATGTCCCAGGAACTGTGCTGAGCATACATGTTTGTACCTATCCTTCTCTGTCTCTAAAAGTTCTGTCTTGATCACTCTTTCTGCCTCTCTAGGTTTTCACTGGGGGTCTCAATGGCCTCTATGAAAATAATTCTGCTCTGATCATTTCTTTGCAAGGAGATCTTGCGGCTGTGCACAGCTCTTCACAACTTGCCCAAAGCACCTTTGGGTGCTCGAGTGTTTTTACTTCCTTCCACCCTCAGAGGACAGACAGCTGGAGTCTCTCTCTGCAGGGCTGAATTAAGTAGCTGTGAAATTCTGTGCCTGTTTACACTGAAGAAATGGAAACGACTCTCATTCAATAACTGACTTAATTTTTCCTTTTTTAAGAAAAAAAATCTTTATTTTTCATTTTCCAGAAGTATGGAAGAAGTCTTATCTTTTTGTCTCTATGTACTATTAAAAAAGGATAAACAATCCCCAAACTGTCAGTGCTTTGTTCATATTTCAGTAAATAGGATTGATGCATATTAACATAGTTTTGGCATTTAATTTCCTGATATTTCCCTATTTATAGTAAGCTAATATTTTCTTAATGCATTTTTATTTTTTGGAGCCCACTTGGCCACATAATACCTGTCAAGTTAATGGGATCAGGTATGTTAATGCTCCCATTAGGAATTTAACAAGGGAAGGTTACTATTGTTTCCATTTCAGTTATTTTCTCTGCTTTTCTTCCCCTAACGGAAAGAATCAGAACAGAAAAGCATTTTTTAATGGTGGTATCTGTCAGAACCATTAGAGCTGGTCCTGTAAATATTTACTGAGACTACTTCTAACATTTACTTCTTTTTTAACCAATACAGGGAGGCCATTTGAAACCAATAGGGTGCATTGTGTAAACACCGGGCTCAATCATTTTTAAATGGTTTGTTAGTTGCCTAACAGGCTGTAAAAGTGTCTTTTAAAGGAGCAGGAAACGTGTCTTGTGGTAAAAAATAAGTGAAAAGTAGGATCACTTTTTCATAAAGCATGGGAGCACCTCATTGTCCATGATCAGTCCCCACTATGGAAATCCCCCTTTTGGGGGGGGGAGGTGTGGCAGCTCCCCTTAAACATTTCTGAAGAAATCACGATGTTGCAAGATGAAATTGCTTTTAAGCCCCAGAGCATCAGTACCTTCTTCAATGCTATAGACACCACTCCTTTGGTTTTATTGGTAAATATGGTATCAGGAAAAAAAGTCATCTCACATTTGATTCTTGTCACAAAGAATAAAATTAATTATTTGGGGATGATGTAACTAGAAACTGACATGAGATGTTCAGCAGCTAATTAAGACAATAAGGAAGCTATGAGATACATGACTTAGGTTTTCTCACTCTAGTGAAAGTCAAATCAGTTTAAATCAGTTTATGCTATTAGTAGTTACAGATCTTATAGCATGACATTAATTGTTGGTTTTCTGGGGGAAAATATTAACCCTTATGTACAACTTGTTTTCTAAATGAGACAGTCAACTATTCTTTGCTGTCACCTTTCATGTGTAGCAAAATTTTGTACTACATTTATGCAAATATGCTTTATTTTATGACCCCTTTTCACTAATTACTTCCCTGAATGATAGTCTCCTGCCTCCTTCTCACCCTGTAGAGTTTGATTTTCTTTGTGTGAATAAAGAGGAAATGAAAAGCTTAAATGATGGCTTAACATTTGTGTGAAGGGGGCCAGGGAAAAGAATGTTCAGAATCAAGAGTATTCAAATTGAGGGATCTTCGAATAATTACAGACTTGGAGCTAGATGGATCTCCAGGATCATATACTGAGGTCTGATCAGCAGATATTCCCCAACAAGTGATCTGACCACTTTTGCCTGACCACTTTTGCCTGAAGGCCCTCCATCAAGGAGGAATAACATTATCTTTTTAGGACAACCCATCCCACTGTTGGAGACCTCTTTTGGTTAGGAAGAATTTCCTGACATTATGTCCTTGTCCATTAGTTTTCTCTTTTGTTAAATTACATGGTTTGGATCAGTGGCCTCTGTCAATTAGAAATCTATAATGCTAAGTGGAAATATGGCTATTTGCAAATTCTCTCCCCTGTTCCCAGCCTCTCTGGAGTTATGTGAAATGAGCACAATCTTTGCTTCTTAAGGTGGCTGTTTTAATTCAAGATAGCTCCTAGTTTTCCCACAATCCCTCCAACAACCAATATGTTCTGTTCTTGTTATATTTGCCATTCTAATAGGTGTAAGGTGATATCTCAGAGTTGTTTTAATTTGCATTTCTCTGATCAGTAATGATCTTAGAGCATGTTTTCATATGATTATTAATAATTTTGATTTCTTTGTCTAAAAACTGCCTGTTCAAATTTTTTGACCATTTATCAATTGGGGAATGACTTGTATTTTTAAAAAAAAATTGATGCAGTTCTTTATATATTTGAGAAATGAGGCCTTTATCAAAGATATTTGTTTCAAAAATTCTTTCCCAGTTTTCTTCTTGCCATATAATCTTAGTTACATCAATTTTTGAAAGCTTTTTAATTTTATATAATCAAAATTATCTATTTTATATTTAATTTTATTAATAGAGAATATGCATTATATATGTCATATGTGTATGTGTATATTATATCTATATGTATACAATTTATATATCACAAATAAAATTTTAAAAAAGAAGATAGCTCCTGTATCATAATCCCCTAACCTCTAAGTCTTCTCTTCAGGCTAATCACCCCCACTCCCTTCATTCGACCTGTCATCACACCATTTCTAGTACTCTCAGTTTTTTGTTTCATTTCCTTAAGAAATATCTTCACCTAGTCAATGTCCTTCCTAAAATGTGGCACCTTCAGCTGATGGTGATCCTTCAGTCATCCCTTCTTAGGTTCTAGATACCACAGTACTCTTAGTGGGTGTGGAACGATGTTACCTCTTATTGATATATCCCCCTGTTTTCATATATGGAACTCAGAGTCACTCCACTAAAACCTCAAGATGACTTTCACATCTACTGTTCACATCCCCTCCTTCTTCTATCTCCTTAATCCTTGTGAAGTAGATTTTTTGGAACCTAAATGAAGAACATTGCCTCTATCCCCATTGAATGTAATAATATTAGATTTCACCAACTGTTCTGACCATCCATGTCCTTTTCCAAGCATTGTTCCTAGGTGACTTTTGATTTGATGGCACCCATAGAGGTATAATATCATTCTTTAGTGAACAAAAGTGGTTTCCTACATAGAGGGTCCAGCTGCCCCTTCTTTGGCATGGGCTTCACACCTAAGTACTTGATTTCAAATGGCTAGTACTACTTCTTTCCACTTTAACTCTGTCAGGTCCTTCAACATTGTCATCTCCTCCTCCAATTTAGGATTTTCTCTGCCCCTTCACATCCTTTTGTTTCTTTGTTGCCTCTTTGAAATACTCCTTCCAGTTTTTTCATTGAAAAATTCATATTCTCTGATAAAGTAGAGAATAAATATAGGCAGCAGCTAGGTGGTGTAGTGGCTAGAACTCTCGACTTGTGGTTAGGAAGACTTGAGTTCAGATCCTTCCTCAGACACTTGCTTAGCTGTATGAGCCTGAGCAGCTCACCCTCAATATCCTCAACTATAAAATAAGAATAATAATAGCCTTTATTTCCTAGAGTTATTGAGAGGATCAAAGGAAATGATAGATGCAAAATGTCTTGCAAATCTTAAAGCACTATATAAATGCAATTTCTCATTATTTTTCAGCTTTTTCACTGAATCTCAGCAAGAGATCTACTTGGAAATTTGGGAGGTTGATGTGACTTGTTGTTTGAAGAAACACAAATACATCCCATGCAATGCAGGTCTCTGCAAAATTCTTGATCCCCATGCTTTTGTGAAGCAAGATTTCCAGACCTTTGCTTTCTCTTTGGTGGACTAAAGCACCTCTGACTAACTCCCTGGGCACAGAAACCATTTCATACTTAGCTTTGGGTATTCTTCTTTGTGGTTGTTGTTTTTGTTGTTGTTGTGTTCTCCAAGGAGTTTTCTTAGCAAAGATACTAGATTGGTTTCCCATTTCTTTATCTAGTGGATTAGGGCAAACAGAGATTATGTGACTTGCCCAGGATCTCCCAGCTTGTGAATGTCTGAGGCTGGATTTGAACTGAGGTCTCCTTGACTTTAGGCCCTATGCTTTATCCACTAAGCTATCGAGCTTCCTCCTTATTCTCTTTTCATTGGCAATTATTATATTCTTCTTGCATCCTAATTTATTAAGTTACCAAGATCTACATAATGAAATGGAAACATTCAACTCATTCCTCCTTTTCCAATGAGTTCCAGTCATCTCCTTAGACATTCTCATACTCTTCACTCTCATACTCCACCCCTCTCTGTCTCTCTGTCTCTATCTCCATTTCCCTGTCTCTGTCTCTATCAGTTCCCTCTCTGTCTGGCTCTCTGTCTGGCTCTCTCTCTCCCTCATGTTCTTAGCTCCTTTCCCATCTGGCCTGTGCCCTGTGTAACTAGGGCAGACACATAGGCATTTGGTGGCCTTCTGACTAGATGCATATGCAAATCGGCTAGGAAACAAATGAGAGCAGGTAGGTGGAGCTCAAACCATTGCCTTGTCTCCATTCCATAGGATCAAAGGTCAGGAAATTCCAATTTTGGAAGAGAAAAGTAAAGTTTAACCATATCCCTCATTACTGAGTCATTGAGAAGAAGTCTGGGGGAGTAGAAGGGGCCAGGAATTTGGGTCAGGATACTGTCCATGAGTCCTGGCCCTGCTGCTTTGTTAACTATAATATTTCTAGCTTAGCACATACCAGGCAATTAATAAATGCTTATTAATTAATTTATTGAAGACACTTTGCACCTCATTTTTATCCTTTGTAAACTTGAAGAAGAAGACCAGATGACATACAAAGTGTAAGACTTGAACATTCTATGATTATATAATTGCAACATTTCTTCTTCCTTTCCTCTTTCTCTGTCCCTGTCTTTCTCATTGCTCCTCCCCCCACCCCATCTCCACCTTGTAGCTTTACATGTAGACTCCTTTCTGGTAATTCTTCTCTTCAGGGTTTTCTACTCTTAATGGGGACATTTCCAAATGCAGTAGGGCAAAGCAAAGAAAGCCATGTAGAGAACTGCAGTGTAATTAAACTTGCTTCTGATTGCTGGGTAATTGTATGTGCATCACTGTTTTTAGTAAATGGGCTGAACAGCTCAAAGATTAGTGGAGGTGACTGATGAGAAGCCTCAGATCTTTACTCAAGCCATTCCTTCCCCTCCTGTTTTACAGTGGAATTCCAGGAGGAGAACAGTCATGTAAATATTCTAAACTCCCCCCTTAGCTTCTGGGTCAGGGTTTCTTCCATTTTTCATGTCACAGACACCATGGCCAACCTAGCCATGCCTATGGAGCCCTTCTCAGAACAATGTTTTGAAAGTCACACAATAAAATACATTGAATTACAAAGGAAATAAATTATATTGAAATAAAGATATATATTTTTTTTCCCGTCCAAATTCATAGACCCTCTGAAATCTAGCCACAATCCTCTAGGAGGTCCACAGACTCCAGATTCAGAATCCCTGCCCTAGAGTCTGGGAAGCTATGTTTAGCTGTAGTAATTACTCACCTGGTTATGCTTGTCTATATGAGAGGACAGAAAGAAGTGGAAAGTCAGGGTGTCTTCCTTAGGAAACGTTTTTCAGTCTTCTATAGAGATTCCTTGCCAATTCATGGTTGGGATCATGATGTAATAAAGTGTCATGCGTGAACTCGGGCAGACCTAGGTAGAAATCTTGTGTCTGAAACTGAGCAGCCATTTGGTTGTGGGTAATCTACTTAATCAGCTAGCTGGCCAGTGATGGGCCTGGAAACAAGAAGACATCTTCAAGAGTTCAAAGCCAGCTTCAGACACTTACTAGCTCTGTGACCCTGGACAAGTTACTTAGCCTTGTTTGCCTCAGTTTTGCCATCTGTAAAATGAGCTGAAGAAGGAAAAGACAAACCACTCCAGTAACTGTGCCAAGAAAACCCCAAATGATATCCTAAAGAGTCAGACACAGAGGTGCAGAGACAAGATGACAGAAAAATGGCAAGGACTCAGCTGAGTTCCCCCAAATTCCCCTTCAAACAACTTTAAATAACACCTCAAAACAAATTTTGTGTGCAGAGCCCACAAAAGGATGGGGTGAAACAATTTTTCAGCCTAAGACAACTTAGAAGGTTGCCATGAAAAGTTTATTGCACCAAGGTAAGAGTGGATCACAGGGTATGCCAATGCAGATCATGCCCAAGCAAACAAGGCACAGGTCTCTTTCTGCCCACAGATGGTAAAAAGACTCAAGCAACTTGCCAGAAGGAGATTATTTGGGTTGCTTTTCTGGCACTGGGTACAGGACTCTGTTGCTTTGCCTATACAAAGATCTGGGTGGCAGTCCTGAGTTGCATTCCCAGGGATAGGAGGAACACTAGTATGCCAGAATATATGGCTACAGGGGAGTGGGGACTCTGATCACAATTCCAGAGCAGAAAAGAGTGTTGTGGTCACTCACAGATCAGGGTACAAGCCAGGAGAGGAGCAAACACACCTCTCCTTAGATTGTAACACCTTAGAAGAACTGAAAGCTTATCAATTGCCTGAATTAGTTTTGAAAACAGCTACACAAAAAACCTTAAACTTGGGACAGTGCCCCGCTAACTCTGGGAGCAGAACCTAATCTAATATAAAGTTAAAAGTAAAGAAACTGGCTGGAAAATGAGCAAACTGAAACAACAAAAGCAACAAAGTACTATGTAAAGTTATTATGGTGATATGGAAGATAAAAACACAAAGACAGAAGAAGACAACCAAGTCAAAACTTCTATATACAAAGGCTCAAAGGAAAATATGGATTGGTCTCAGACCATGGAAAAGCTCAAAAGGGATTTTTAATAACAGAGAGGTAGAATAAAAACTGGGAAAAGAAATTAGTTATGCAACACAATTGTGAAAAAAGGAGTCAATAGCTTGATAAAGGAGGCACAAAAATACTGAAGAAAATAACACTTTAAGAAACAGCATAGGACAAATGGTAAAAGAGACAAAAAACACTAATTAAGAAGAAAACAGTACCATAGAGGCTAGGTATAAATCACCGTCTTACACCATATACCAAGATAAGGTCAAAATGGGTACATGATTTATATATAAAGGGTGATACCATAAGCAAATTAGGAGAGCATGGAATAATTTGTAAGGAAAAAAATAATTAGGACCAAACAAGATATAGAGAGCATTACAAAATGTAAAATGGATAATTTTCATTATATGAAATTTAAAAAAATTGCAAGACCAAACCCCAATGTAACAGAAATTAGAAGGAAAGCAAAAAGCAAAACAAAACAAACAAAAAACCTGGGGGGAAAATCTTACAGCATTATCTCTTATAAAGACTTTATTTCTGAAATTTATAGAGTATTGAGCCAAATTTGTGAGAATACAAGGCATTTTCCAATTTACAAATGGTCAAAGGTTATGGACAGGCAGTTTTCAGATGAAATAATCAAAACTATCTACAGTCATATGGAAAACAATGTTCTAGATCATTACCACCTCAAACCTATCAGCCTGGTTAATATGACAGAAAAGGAAAATGCTATATATAAGAGGGGTTGTGGAAAATTGAGACAATGATGCACTATTGGTAGAGCTGTGAAAGACTTCAACCATTCTGGAGAATACTTCAGAACTGTGACTAGAAAACCACATATACCCTTTGACTCAGTAATACCACTACTAGGTCTGTATCCCAACAAGATTTAAAAAAAGGAAAAGAACCTATATGTACAACAATATTTATAGCAGCTATTTTTAGTGACAAATAATTGGAAATGGAGGGGTTCCCAATTGAGGAAGGGCTGGATGAGTTATGGTATACGATTTTTATGGAATAATATTGTGATAAAAGAAATAATGAACAGAATGTTTTCTGAAAAACATGGATTTATTTATCCTAACTAATGCAAAGTGAAATAAGCAGAGCTAAGAGAACACTGTATACAGAAGAGGCAATATTGTACAATGATCAAGTGTGAATGACAGCTATTCTCAGCAATACAATGATGCAAGACTGTTCTGAAGGATTTATAATAAATATGCTATCCATCCCCAGAGAAAGAACTGATGGAATCTGATTGCATATTGAAGCATACTTTAAAAAATGTCTTTCTTTTTCTTTTTTTTCCATTTTAGTCTGTGTTTTCTTCACAACATTAATTTATTCTGTATATATCTTGCTTATACATCATTGTTTACCTGTTGTCTCTCCATTAGGCTGCTAGCTCCTTGAAAGAGATGTAATGTCTTTTGCCTTTGTTGGAATCCCAATGTGTGGCACAAAGTAGCAAATCCGTGAATGTGTACTGACTTTGTCCAAATGATTCTTTGTTGTGTTATCCATTCCCAAAGTTGGTACTTACATACTGAAGAATGCTATTTTTCAATTTTTTTCTTTTATTCAAGTTTTCTTGTACAAAACAACTAATATGGTAATGTTTTACAGAATTGTACATGTACAACCCATATCGGATTGCTTACTTCCTCAGGGAGCGGGGGGAGGGAGGGAAGGAGGGATAAAAACTGGAACCCAAAGTTGATACTTTATGAGTTCAAGCACTTCTCATATGATTAATGAGTCCTCTCCACCAAAGTAGATCATAAACTCTTTTCACCTTCATAGAAAGCCATCTTGGGTTACTGTTGCTGGAAATGTATCCTCACTTGGCAGATTCCACCTCTGAGTGCTGAGGCTCTTAGGATTTAGCTAGACTGGCCCTCAGGTCACCATGTTGCATTGATTGGCCTCTAAACTGATGAAGCCTTTCCAGGTTAGTATGGATCTTGTGCTATAGTCATGTAGCCATTGAGGAATCAGGTTCATGTCAATGAACTTCTTAAGAAAAATCTCCAGGACCAGATGGATTGACAAGTGAATTCTACAGAGATAGAAAATTATAGACCAATTTCCCTAATGAATATTGATGCCAAAATTTTAAATAAAATACTTTGAGAACAATGTACAAAGTAATAGCAATATACACAGTAATAGCAAGATTGTAAAGACAATCAACTGTGAAAGACTTCGTATATCTGATTGATATAAAGATCCATTACTAACTGCCAAGCAAATATCTCTCAAACTGCAAAAAAGCCAGCCAATAAGGCATCCTAAGGGACAAATGGGAGGCAGAGTATACTAGACAAGTCAAATTACTGTCACCACCTTGACCACCATCCCATCTCAGATACTGATAAGGGAAGCTTAGGGCCCTGAGTGTAAGAGTTTGGAAATGTTCATGATTTCATACCACGGCCCTAAGCTGTCATCCTGACCATGGAGAGTCAATCTGACAACTGCTTCTGCTGGTGCTGGAGCCACAGCTACTGAAGACTGAGAAAAGCAAGTCCCTGTCAACAAAATCCTTGGCCTGTCAAGTGGCCCAATATTTGAAACTAATACATTTTTTTTTTTTGCTGGGCAATAGGGCTTAAGTGACTTGCCCAAGGTCACACAGCTAGTAAGTCAAGTGTCTGAGGCTGGATTTGAACTCAGGTACTCCTGAATCCAAGGCCAGTGCTTTATCCACTGCGCCACCTAGCTGCCCCCTAATACAGTTTTAACAATGGAAATTACATTATAGAAGAAACATTAACATCTGCTTTGCTGCCCCACATGAAGGTCCCTGGGACCTTCTGACTTGGAGCTGAAATATTCTACATGTGTTGTCTCCCCACATTAGGATGGGAGCTACTTGAGAGCAAAGACTGCTATTTTCTATGTCTAGCCTTAGAAATTAACACAGTGTTTTGTAAATAGGAAGTACTTAATACATGCATCATTCATTCATTCATTCATTCATTCATTCATTCATTCATTCATTCATTTGTCCATCCATTCATATATTTGCAAGTTTTCCCTTCCTCATTAAATCATAAACCCATTAAGGCTAGGGATCAGGGCTTAGTTATTCTTCTTGGGATTCTCTGTAGCTCTAAACACAGGGATTTGCAAAAGTTCACCTCTTATTCATAATCTTTTGAATGGAATAAAATTAAGTTATTAGTTTTCTATTGCCCTTTGTATTCATTGCACTTCACTTAGTGCCTGACACATATTAGGTATTTGATAGATGCTTCTTGACTAATTATTAAACATTCATTGACATTCTCCTATGATACTCCATTGTGGTGTGAAGGTGAATCTATGTTCTTGGAAACTTCTCCAATTGTGCAGGATCTTGGAAGTACAAACAAGGTGGACAAGGGTTTTGTTCTTTTTTTAGTACAAGCCTGTTGATGGAGACACTTCACAGGTTGGCCACACTTTGAATGCTCCTTTCCTTCTCTTCAATAACTTTTGAAGATGGTGTCCTTCAAATTAACAGAATTTATGTCCATACTAGGGAAGGGAACATGCATATGGATGAAATCATAACTCACCATATCTAGAAGTAAGTGTTTAGTAGACCTTCTTCAAGGTATAAGTAGACAAGACTAACCATCCAAGCCAAGAGATCAATTCATCTTTTCATCTGAGGGTCTAATGATTCACTTGCCCTTTCAGGTCTAACCAGGATGCAATTCTACCCCACACCAGATCTTCTATAGAGGCAATCTAAGGGGCATTTATTGTCAAAGCAGTCCATTTGTAACGTAAACTTTTTAAAAAGACAAGTTATGCTTTTCCGTGGACCAGATAAAGGAGATGCCAAGCAGGGTCTTTTCCAGGCCTTTTGATCAGCTTCTAGATACTTCTAGATAATTTCTCCTATTTTTAAAAAATTTCCAATTTCTCTCTTCCTTGAGTTCCTCTCCTATACATTGAGAAGTCAAGAGATATACTATCCATTATACATACGAAATCACTCCAAATTTATTTATGCATTAGCAGTATTATAAAAAATAAAAAGGAAAAATAATAAACTTCAATCTGTACTTTGAGTTCATTCAGTTTTCTATCTGGATGTGCATAACATTTAACTTCATAAGTACTTTGGAGTTATGGTGGATCTTTGTATCAATAAGAAATACTATGTTTTTCATGGTTGATTTATCTTTACAATCTTGCTGTTACTGTGTACATTGTTTTTCAAGTTCTAATTACTTCACTTTGTATCTATTCATATGAGTCTTCCCGGCTTTTTCTGGAACCATCTCCTTTGTCATTTCTTACAACATTATAATTTTATATCAGTTCTATCAATATATAACTTGTTTAGCAGCAACAACAACAAAAAGTTGCCATGAATACTTTAGTTTATATTCATCCTTTCCCTTTTACTTTGATCTCTTTGTGATACAGACCAAGTCATGATATTATTCAATCAAAGGTAAGCATTTTTGTAACACTTTGAGCATAGTTTCAAGTTGTTCTCCAGAATATTTGGACTAGTTCACAGCTTTATCAATAGTGCATTAGTGTACCTATTTTTCTACATACTCTCTAGCACTTGTCATCCTTTTTATTCTGTCAACAAGGATGATGGGTGTGAGGTTTTAAATCAGAATTATTTGGATCTGCATTTTTATGATTTTAGTTATGTAGAGAATTTTCTTTTTGTTTTTGTTGTTGTTATGTTTTTTTTTGGGGGGGGGCAATGGGGATTAAGTGACTTACCCAGGGTCAGAGAGCTAGTGAGTGTCAAATGTCTGAGGCTTGGATTTGAACTCAGGTCTTCCTGAATCCAGGGCCAGTGCTTTATCCACTGTGCCACCTAGCTGCCCCCTAGAGTATTTTCAATATAGCTATTCATAGCTTTGCTTTCTTCCTCTAAAAGCCACCTGATCTTATCATTTGCCCATTTATTAATTGGAAAATTGTTCTTATTTTTTTAAATTTGGCTCAATGATTTACATATTTGTGAAGTGACACTTCAATTCACCCTCTTGCTTTTTTTCCTATTTTTGGGCTGCATTGGTTTTGTATATGCAAATATTTTAAAATTTGATATAATATATTTATTAATTTTACTTTCTATAAACCTCTCTATCTCTTGTTTGGTCATGAACTCTTCCCCTTTCTAAAGATCTGACAAATATTCATTTCAAGCTCCTTTAATTTGGTTATGATAGCACCCTTTATGCCTAAATCATGTAGCTATTTTTAGCTTATTTTGGTATACAGTGTTAGATATTGAACTATACCTAGTTGTCGCCAGACCACTTTTTAGTTTTCCCAGCTTTTTTTTTCAATAGTGAGTTCTTGCCCCAATAGCTAGGATCTTGACGTTTATCACATGGTAATCTACTGTGTTCACTTGCTTCTGAATATTGTATACCTAATCTATCCCATTGATCATCAAACCACTCTTATCCAATACCAAATTGTTTCAGATGTTACTGCTTTGGAATATTCTTTGGGGTGAGGTACTGCTAGATCCCCTTCCTTGAAATTTTTTAAAAAATTGATTGATTCGTAAGCTTGATCTTTTATTCCTCCAGATGAACTTCATTGTTTTTTTTCTAGCTCTGTAAAGTCATTTTTTGGTAGTTTAATTGGTATGACACTGGAAAAGTAGATTAAATTAGGCAGAATTGCCATTTTATTATATTAGTTTGACCTATTCATGAGCAATTAATACTTTACAATTATTAGGTGTCTTTTTGTATAAATAGTGTTTTGTAATTGTGTACATATAAACAAGTGGATGTGTCTTGGCAGGTAGATTCTCAAGTATTTTATACTTCCTGCAGTTAACTTTAAATACACTTTCTTTCTATCTCATCATTCTGGATTTTGTAGGTAATATACAAACATGTTGATGTTTTGTGGCTTATATCCTATAACTTTGCTAAAGTTGCTAATTGGCAAGTTATTTTTAGTTGACTTTCTAGGGTTCTCTAAGTATACTGTTATACCATATACAAAAAGTTGATAATCATGTTGCCTATGATTATCCCTTCAATATCTTTGCTTTCTCTGCTATAGCTGGCATTTCTAGTACAATATTAAATAACATTGGTGATAATGCTTATACTTGTTTCACCCTGATCTTATTGGGAAGGTTTCCAGTTTATCCACATTACAGATAATACGTGTTCTTGGTCTTAGATATAATTGTAAGAAAATCATCATTTTTTTTATCATTTTACGAAAAGCTATGATTATTCCCACTTTTCTAGTGTTTTCTGTTGGGATGGGAGTTATATTCTGTTAAAAGCTTTTTTCTGCATCTATTGACATAATAATATGATTTTTGTTATTGATGAGGTCAATTATGTTGCTAGTTTTCCTAAACCCAATCAGCTTTGCATTCCCTGCTATAAATGTGACCTAGGAGAGACACATCTCCTTCAGTCTCATGTATCTTCTGATTAGAAGATTAGAGGATGGAATACTAAACTTCTTCCAATGCCTTCCTTTATAAGGGGCGGAAACTGAACTCTCAGAACCCACTTCACTTTGCATATGTTGTCCTTCCTGGTTTCAACTCCATAGAACAAAACAGCTCCATAGCAGGTACCCTTTGATGTCCCATTTCCTCTTTTGTGTCCCTATTTGTGTGTTGTCTTCCCCTTTGCATTGTAAACTCTTTGAAGTAATGAACTATTTTGCAATATGTTCATTGTATGTCCAGAACATAGAACAATACCTGGGACAAAGTAGGTTCTTAATCAACATTTATTGAATTGGATTTGAAACTTTGCCTTTGGATGTTTTAAGAGGTATTTGGATGTGATTGCTACTTTCAGGAAAGCACCACACCGCCATCAGGAGTGTTTGCTCCCACCATGACAAACCTTGATGAGGTCAAAGAAAAAAATCATGAAGACCTGGGGACTCTCATCACCAATGTGCTGAAAGAGGAAAAGCTTGTGATTCTGGGTGATTTTAATGCAAGAGCAGGCGCAGACTACCAGACATAACAGGGCATCAGTGGGAAGAATGGAGTCAAACAGCAACAAAAATGGTCACTTATTTCTAAAAACATGTGCATCTCATGGCCTTCCCATCATCAATGCTATCTTCCATTTACTTAAATGCAATAAAACTTTGTGGATACACCTTTGCAGGAAACATTGACATTTAATAGACTATTTTACTGTAAGGAGAAGAGCCAGACAGGATGTGAGAGTGACAAAGACATTGTGTAGGGCAAAGTGCTGGACTGATAATAGGCATCCTCTCCAGGCTAAATATTTACATGCAAAAAAAAGCAGTGGCCACAAGGCAAGATTAGTACCAGAAGACTACATATCAAGAGGTGGAAACCCTTCTCCAAGGAATAGTTTGTTGCTAACTTGGAGGGAAAGCTAAGTCAACACATGGTTGGCAACAGTGGAGCAGAAAAAAAGTGGGCAACTTTCAGAGATTTGTTGTAGAGCACTACGTTTACTCATTCAAGCCAGAACACTTGCAAACATCAACATCAATTTGATGAAAATGATGAAGAAATTCAGAAGTTACTAAACAAAACCAAGCAAGCACACAGGGTTTACCTGCAGGAGAGTTCATTCATCTCTAGGAAGGTAACATTTAATTGCATCAAAAGCAAAATCCAACAAAGCTTAGAGAGATGCAGGATTATTGGCTCAGTAAGAAGGCAGAGGAAGTTCAGTTTTACACTGATATTAACAATCCAAAGTGCTTTTATGATGCCCTAAAGGCCATTTATGGGCCAAAGATGTATGCTGCATCTCAACTACACAGTGCTGATGGAGCCACATTGATTAGTGATAAGGACGTGATCCTGGAAAGATGTGCTAAATACTTCTGTAGTGTTTTCTCCAGACCAGCATCAATCAAAGCTGAAGCCATTGACTATATACCTCAGGTTGAAGTCAATCTTTCTCTAGCCGAATTTCCAACTGAAGAAGAGGTTTTGAATAACATTAGACTCCTTTATATGGCAAAGTGCCTGATGCTGATTCTATGCTATGTTATATGGCAAGAGGAGATTATTCTCTGGGAGTGCAAAAATGTCTCCATTGCGCATCTCTATAAATGTAAAGGAAATAGATTGTTTTGTGACAATCACAGCAGTGGAGGAGAGGGAATCTCTTCTTTATTTCTGATTTCTTCCAGATTTTTCCTCAATGGGCTTATCTTTCACTTGAAAGATAGGCATCTACTTGAGAACCAGGTGGCTTCAGAAAGGGCTGAGGAACAGTCAATATGGCATTCACTACTCAACCACTCCAGGAGAAATGCCAAGAGCAGAACAGGTGTCTGTACACAATATTTACTGACCTGGCCAAGGCCTTTGATACTGCAAGTCGTGAGGGCATGTGGGACATTATGTCCAAATTTCATTTCCTCAAGAAGTTCATCAGTATTGTATATCAATTTCATGATGGCATGCTTGCCCGAGTACTGGATAATGGACAATGCTCTTCCACTTTCCCAGTCACCAATGGAGTAAAGCAGGTCTGTGTGCTTGCTCCCATGATTTCAGCATGATGTTTCCTCTTCAATGAAAAGGAAAACAGCATCAAAGTCAGCTGCTGTACTGATGGTAAATTGTTTGACTTAAAAAGGCTACAAGCCAAGACTAAAGTGCAGGGATAGTTGGCAGATGTTTTATTTTTGTTTTGGGGGGATTTTTGTTTGTTTTCAGACAAGTGTTCACTCGATGCAGCCTCAGAAGCTGAGATACAAAAAAGGTATGAATCAGTTCTCTGCTGTTTGTGTTCATTTACCTTGATCCCACCTGTGTGACTTCATTTGGGTTTTCTTTGAGAATGAAAGACAACAACCAACCAACCATCAGTACATGCAGTATCTGTATTAGATCATAATGGCTTTTCTAAGGTTAGATTTAATGGGTTACCTTTCAGTTTTTTTGGGTATTTTGTATAAGAAAGGGCAATCTGAGCAAGGTTTCTGTGTCTTTAGGTAAACTACAGGTGGACACATTGTATATTATATTAAATAGTCCCTCACAGATAAAGATTCATGTAATAAACAATACTTAAATAGTTCATTGCCAGTTCATTTCTCAAGATGGACATGGATTCATGCTTTTATCACATACGGACACACAGAGATTCATAAATGTAAACTTGCATGCGCACATACAAATACACAAACACACAATATGAACTGTACTTCTAGCTGACATTTAGTCATTTTGTGTCCATTAACTTTCCCTCTTTGTCTCAATTTCCACATTTGTAAAAGGAATAAATAAACTCATGGCACATAATTCATAGGATCGATGTAAGGGTACAATAAGCTAATGTAGGTAAAATATTTTATGAACTTAAATGCAAGTAAAAGCATTCTTTGTAGGAGTGGGAGACAGTAGATAATGTAAGGAGTCAAGACTTAAGTTCAAATTTTGGCTCATAGACTTACATGCTTTGTAACCTTGGGTAAGTTACAACCTCTCTGTGTCTCAGTTTCTCTGTTTATGAAATCAGATAATAACATCTGCCTCAGAGTGCATTCATTTCCTCATATATGGTACTTCATCTCACACTTTCTGTGGTTTCCCTCTTAGAATTTTTACTTTCTATCTAGGTTAAACACAAGCATGACCTTGTGCATCAGGTTCTCTCTCTCTCTTTCTCTCTCTCTGTATCTGTCTCTCTCTGTCTTTCTTGCCCCCCTCATCTGTATCTGTCTGTCTCTCTGTCTCTTTCTCCCATATCCCTTTCTCTCTTCTGTCTCTCCTTCTCTCTTCTCTGTCTGTCTTTCCAGAAATACTTTTTAAAAATGTACTTTGTATGCACTTATTATGCACACAATGTATCAGCCAGATAGACTATTGGAAGTTCCTAGTAAAACTTTCTTAATGCTTTGTTTTATTTATTTATTTGTTTGTTTGTTTGTTTTACTCATTTATTTATTTATTTATTCATTGATTGATTCATTGATTGATTGATTTTTAGGGCAATGAGGGTTAAGTGCTTTGCCCAGGGTCACACAGCTTGCTAAGTGTCAAGTGTTTGAGGCCGGATTTGAACTCTGGTCCTCCTGAATCCAAGGCCAGTGCTCTATCCACTGCACCACCCAGCTGCTCCCAATGCTTTGTTTTATTAAAAAAAATCTTTGACTTCTTAGCACCTCACATTTAATAGAAGTTTGTTTTTAGCTGAATAATGTGTGTGATATGAGATATCAAGCAGATTATGAAGTGATTCTGGAGAGAGGATAACTGTGGGAAGGAAAGAGATGATAGAGAACTAGTCCAGAGCATAGCCAAAGATGCTTTCATTTCATAGCTTTGTGATCCTGAAATTTTTCTTCTAAATAAAAGGTGCTTAGTTGTTTAATGGAATTGCCCATGAACCACACTCAAAGTCTTTCTCACTCATTTAGATGGACAACTTGTGATCCTTTAGGATGGTTCTCCTTTGAGAACCCAGGAGACCATTCATCTTAGTACAGGCCTACAGAGACACTCAATCCCACTGAACAACATCTATTTTTGAGTGCTCTACTAGATACAGCTGAGATTTTGTCCTGACAGGATGTGTGACCTTTGGGCATCGGAAGGGCACTTCAGAATATAAAGACTTGAATGTTTAAAAAAGAAGTATGTCCAGTAAGAATGAAATAAAGTGTAACCTTACCCTCAGTCCACAACTATTTCCTTTTCCCAAACACAAAATTAATGCTCTAAGGAAGTACCAATACTATGTTAGTAATATGAGCACACAGATCATCAGGCAATCAATAGCAATTTCGACCAGTAAATGTCAGCCTTTCACAAGAAAGGGTCTTGAACTCGTTAGACACTAAGTAGTTATTTCACTGACTAATATTACTGGGAGGATTTGGTAAACAGTAACAAGCTACCACTGTGCAGAACACAAACATGGCTCAGATCATTTTCATGGTGATGCTTGTGTCATCCTGTAGATTTTGTTTTATTTGATCATCCTCAGAGAATACAAAATGTCAGAACTATTATTTTCTATTAACAGTATCTGGCTTTGGAATAGACTATAAAACTAATTGTGTGTGTGTGTGTGTGTGTGAGAGAGAGTGAGAGAGAGAGAGAGAGAGAGAGTTTGAGTGGCATTAAGAAATTAAAACTTGGAAAAAACTTTAAAAAGTCAGTATTCTTATATTATTAAGTTCCATTCTTATCAGAATTTCTCTTTTAAAGTAGCAAATATTAGTACCTTTGAGTTTTAAGATATACCCACCCACTCAGCCTTGTCAAATGAACACTTGTGTGTCTGGCTCATCACGATTTTAATTGTAAATCCCAGGAAATGCAGAATATGAAAATCCAGTTAGGAAGTGCTCAATGGATTGCAGAGTACTAAATTCTATTAAATTTCTTTACAAAATAACATTGGGAAATAATCTAATAGAGAACCACATGTGTGTTACTAGGTATTGTTCAAGGAACAACTCTCTGGTTCTGATTTTGTCCAGAATAAGAGTTTCACTGAGTTTATTGTTTGTAACTTGTAATGAAGATTGGTAATTCTGGCTGGAAAGGGGGTTCACTCTTGCCCCAAAGGATTTGGAGCTTTCCAAATAATTACAGCAGTCTCATGGCATCAAACAAAGTGATGACTACTTATCCCGAGGACACGTTTCAGGATTCCCAATGTAGTTATTAGTATAGAGGTGATTTGGACATCAGCTATAATATAAGGGATATGGAAACAGGGACAAAGATCTGGGCAGGAACATGGCACACAGTTTAGTATCCTTGCTTAGCAATTGATCTTTCCCTATTCCTGGCCTAACTTTTTATGAAGCCAGCAAGCTCAGCTGGCATTAGTCTTTAGAAGACAATTGATCTGTATGTGGCATGGATGTGTCTTTTCTGAGCTGCAGAGAACAGGTCAGCATGTCCTCAGGATACCAGTGCCCAAGTCAGCCATGCTTTTTCATAATAGGATGGAGTAGAAGAGCTGTGAGAAATGGTACTGAAAGTTAGGGTATTTTAATTGAGCCATTCAGGATGAAGAGCATTTCTTCTGGCTCATGGCTGGTCAATACATTGAGGAGCATTCCATTATTTTCTCCTGAGATCCTGATATGAACCCAGGGATTCTAACATTATAATTTTAAGGATTAGTTCACCCTTAGCAACCTCAAACTCAATGTTTTCCAAACAGTCTTCATTATCTTCCTCTTCTCTACTGACATTTCCCTGTCAAGACCACACCATGATAGCAGGAACCCTCATTTGGTCGTCAAACACAATTTCATTTCCCATCTCTATTAATTTGCATAGTGTGGGCTATCTCCCCCCTACACACACACTTGGACTGCTATCTCTCATTACTTCTACCTCCTGGATTTCTTTGAGACTCAGATTAAATTTTACCTCCTTCAGGAAGCTTTTCTCCCCCCTGAGCTCCTAGTGCCTATTCCTCTGAGATTTCCTTCCATCTTCTCTCTCCATCTCTTATGGACCCATTTATTTACATTTCTGCCTCTCCCATTCAAATGGAATCTTCTTGAGAGCAAGGACTATGTTTAGGTTTCTAGCATTCAATAAACATTTTGACTGACTCCCTTTGTAGTTATTTTAACATCTTGTTATCTTATTTGCATCCACATTGGTTCCAGAGTAGCATATCATGAGGGCAGGGACTATATCACTTTTTCTACTTGTATCTCCAGTCACTGCCACAGAGAAGGCATTTAATAAACACTCATTGAATCAATGGAAGACACACAGTGAATGAGGAGACCAGAGCAGGTTATTTTGATTGTCTAAACTTTGCAGGTGAAACATATTTCAGAGATTTTGTGATAGTAAGAAATGCTTCAACATCAATGAACTGGAGAGCAGTTTTCAACTCCATCTCCTGAAACTCCTGTCCCTTTCTTCCTGGTCTATTTCTTCCCCATCCCCCACTTGGTTTCCTAACTCTAAAATGGTATTTACCAACCTCTTAGGTAGGATATAAAGATTAATTAGTTAAGATTGCAAAGTGCTTTAAGGATGAAGCATTCTATGAGCTAATAAGATAAATATTAATAATATCCTGTTTGAAGTGTACAGACAGCCAGAGTAAGGTAAGTAAGAAAAATAAATTGCAGAGTCCAGGATAAAATGGGGATTCACTAATGGCCCTGAAAGTTTGTTCATACTGGGAGCCGTTGAGCATCATGTATAATGTAACACCACCTCATTTCCAATCAGTTTAATTGCCATGAGGAACTGATCTTCAAAGCTTTTCCTAACAGGCTTCTTCATGGCCCTAATGATTGTCAAATGGTGCCCAAGACCAGCATTATCCCCGCATGGACATTAAATGGTATTGACCTCCTTCACAAGGTCCATCACTCAACAGATCCCTTCAAGGAATTTATGATATAATTAACATTAATTAACTTTACAAAAACCCCTCAAACTTTATAATGTTTCAAGAAGCTTTCAGGCACAGGGAAAGGCAAAGAATCACAATCAAATCATAATCCTGGGCCTGGGTTTCTCCACATGTTTCTTGCTCTCCTTGTTCACAGGCAGCCTGCATCAAGTATCTCCTGAACAAGACACAAAGAAACAATAACAACCCCTAAAGATCTTTTGGGCCATTCCATGGGAGGAGGGAAGCAAAGCATTGATTTCTGCCTCACTTCCATTGAGAAAGTTTTTCATGTCCAGGAATGACTTAATTCCACCATTCCCACAGTCATCTCTCTCCTTGTAACTTTTATATTCACTCTGTGATTTACCTATGTTGTTTCAAATGAGGCAAAGCTCAAGGGAATCTTGCAATAACCTTAATGTAATAGAAACTACTGATATCCCCAGCTTGCATATAAAGAAACTGAGGCTTAGCTAACAGAGAAAATTTCCCCCACTCATGTTGCTTATATGTGTCAAAATGCACCCCTCTCTTGGCTCTAAGTTCTAGAGGCTTTCCATTGGATCTTGCCACCTCTGCCACACCACTTATGGAAGGAGAAATATTGCTTTATTTGTATTGTTAAATGAAACTATTTTGTAGCAAGAGGATCTGAGTACAATTCAAGTTTATTTTATAGTATAGAATTATTATAATTTTTAATGTAGAGTTATACATCCAATATTTCCACATGACAAACAAAACCAATTGTGATTGTTTCTCTATTTATACATATGAACCTTTGAAATGTGCCCTTATGGATAGCTATTTCTTTTTTGTCAGTGTCTTACAGACTTTTACTGCCATGGTCTCTGTCATAAGCATACCTAAGAGATGGGAAGGGTGAGGAAGGAGCAGCAAGGATCCTTTCATTACTGAATTTGTAACCAAAAAGTCATCACCCTCAAATTTGTCTCTAAATCCTCAGGAAGTTTCCAGTATGGCCTGTTGAATGTAACTTGTCCAGGTTTACATTTATATCATAGGCACGTTTCTGTCTGCATGAGCATGCAACACACACACACACACACACACACACACACACACACACACACACACCAGGGAAAACATACCAGGTTTTCACCAGATTCCCCAGAGTTATCCTACTCTAACTTAGTGAGGTCTAAAGGTCTAAGTCTCTGGTTCTTTCTCCTATCAATAACTCAACTCTTCAGTAACAACCTAAGGATTGCCTCCCAAAGGTCTCAACTGTTGGTGACTTTGTAACATGCTTATAGTGAGTTTTAGAGTAGAAAGGTGATGTGTGACCTCCCTAAAACTCTTGGCAGCAACCTCTTCCCTTGAATTCTCACAGCTCAATTTCCTTGCCTCACCACTTGTGGTGATATTTTATATGAAATTGTGTACTCTCAAAAAGATGAAGCAAATCACAGTGAAATGATACTTTCTAAAGGTTGGTTGAAGATGAGGATAAAAAGAATTGGTGTTTAAATCAACACATGTATACTATTTGCTTGGGTACATGTGTGTTATAAGTGTGTATGCATAGATATGCACATATAGGCACATACATGTATGTATTGTGTATATATGTACGTGCATGTATGTGTATGCATGCATATCTATGTATATGTGTGTATATGCACACAGATATGGAGAGATTTATCCTTAAATACCTAAACAAGTGGGAGCTTTGAGTTATCAAAATAACTCCAAACTGTGTCTATGGGGGCTCATGTTTTGTTTTGGTTTTTTGAGTTGATGAAGTATGCTGGGATCCTGACTGAGCATAGACTGTCAAGGGCTGTTGTAGAAGGCCAAAGATGGAAGGCACCCAATGCTGACACCATGGCAACAGCTTTGGATCTGAGGCTCTTCTTGGCTGATAAAAGCCAACTCCCTCTAGTGATGAGTCATAGCATATGGGAATGAGCAGGTGATCTTACCTCTGGGTTCTTCCCTAGTCAAAATCCATCAAGGGTTATATACTGAATTCTGGACATGATCCTTGAGAAAGGAGATTGACCAGCTGCAGAGAATTTAGAGGAGAGCAAACAGGATGGTGAAGGGCCTTGGGCTCATGTCATATGAGGAAGGAAGGAAGAGGACATATTTACTTTAGAGAAGAGAAGGCTTAGGGAGTCATCCTAGCTGCCTTCAAGAGCTGGAAGGGTTATCTGGAAGAGGGATTTGGCTGATTCTGCTTGGCCTCACAAGCCAAAATCTGGAGTAATGGATAGAAGTTACACAGAGACAAATTGAGGTTTGATATCAGGAACAAATATCCTACTAATTAGAATCTCCAGCAGAAGTGGCTAACTTCAGAAGCAGTTCACACAATTCACTGGAGTCTACCCATGACTTTTCAGAAAAGCCAGATGACTGTCATAAATGGGCCATTTACAGTATGGCTTGGACTAGACTCCACTGAGATCTCTGCCAATGGTAAGAATTTAAGATTTTGTGACCATTTGGAGGAAGCTAGGTGGGGGCAATGAATAGAACTGATCAGTGAGATCTGAATTCAAGTGTGACCTCAGACATTAACTTTGTGACCCTGAGCAAGTCACTCAATTTGTTTATCTTATTCAGGAAGACCTGAGTTCAAATCTGATCTCAGACACTCACTAGCTATGTGATGATGGACAAGTCACTTAATCCTTATTTGCTTCTGTTTCCTAAACTCTATAAAGGGAGATATAAGAGCACATACCTCACAGTATTGTTGTGAGGATCAAATGATATAATATGTAGAATGAACTTTGCCTAGTAACTGACACATACATAGTTCGGGCTACATCAGTGTTTATTCCCTTCCCTTTCCCTCTGGTTTGAATTGACAGAACATAGGCCTGAAGTCATAAAGATAGAAGCTGAGAGCCACTGTACTTCCTAGCTGCTCTGATCTGATTATGGCTGCTTGTGGTTGACTCTGTGAGGGGCTCATCATTTTCTTCCATGTTGTAAAATTGAGTTCTCTTTCCATTTTGCCACATGGACTCTATATTCAGTTCATTTTATTTTATTTCAAATGAATATTATTCTGTTCCCTCTTTCAACAAAGAAACAAAAACTCACCAGTTCATTAAGGAGAAACACCCCTCAATTTATATATATATGTATATATATATATATATGGAAAAGGCATTTAAATCAATTGAAAATTGGGCTCTAGAGAAGGGCTACCTTACTTCCCAGTGTTCTATCATGACCCCCCTCATTGGTCGGTGCCATTGGCTGTCCTTTTTGTTTACAGGGTCAACAAGGAGCCTCCTGGACTGGCCTGGTGTCCTCAATGGCTTCCTTTTCTTATTATTCCTCACACTATTAGCACAATTTTAAAAAGGCGTGTTCCAGTGAGATGGTATTTTTCTACTAGAAGTAAAAAAAAAAAAAGGAATTTTCATAAATGCCTCCGGTATTCTCGAGACACTGACAATTAAGATTTTAATTAAGGTTGATTGGTGTAGCTCTAAAAGGAGACTCTTTGTGCTCTAACCAGTTACAGTGTTTTTATTAAGGAGGTAATCTTTATATCCTGGCCCCATCCTGGCCACATAAAAGCATTATGATTGAAAAAGAATTCAAGTAAACTGTTGGAAAAATAATAATACATATAATAATAATAATAGCTTACACTTACATAATGCTTGCTATGTGTTAGACACTGTGCTGAATGCTTTCAAATTACTAAATAATTTGATCCTCACATCAACTCTGTGAATTATGTGCTAATTATATCCCCATTTTATGGTTGAAGAACCTGGGGCATACAGGGGTTAAGTGACTTGTCCAGTGTCACACAGCTAGTGAGTGTCTGAGGACAGATTTGAACTAAGATCTTCCTGACTTGAGTACTGATGCTTAATCCACTGTGCTCTTGAGTTGCTAGAAGAGACAAAAGAGGTGGTGAGATTTTTGTTTTGTTTTGTTCTTATGACTAGAGGGGACTAGGAAGCTGAGAGTTGCTAGGTCCTTTCTATGTTAAAGACATTTTTTAAAAATTTTCACCTTTATTATGAATTTAACAATCAATCACAAACAAATATGTTGATAAATTGTATTTCAGTGATCTAATTACTTTACCTTGAACAATTACTTATAATTTTCAAAGTTTTTCATAAATACTACCACAATTGATTCCCAATACAACTTGGTGGAATAGGGGAGATATTTGTATACCAATTTGGTCAATAAGCAAATTGATGTAGAGGAGACAGTCCCAAAATTCTACTGGAATCAGGTGCCAAGAAGTTCATGACTAGAACCCAATTCAGTGCTCTCTGGATCATATCCATGGGGATTGGAAGCTGGAATCATTGTCCTGGTCCCGTCCCAAGCAGCTTGATACACAAACACAAACACACAACCCTGAACTTGCAAATGTTAGCCTAGGCATATATGGAACTTAACTCAACTTCTGAATGGATTAGAGCTTTGATTTTTAGTACCAACTCTCCCACTACCTATGAGACTAGAGCAAACTCTTGGTCCTCCACTTCATCAATCCCCTTCCCCCCAAAGATGGTTAAACAAAATGATCTCAAAGTCCCTTTCCATCTCTGAAATTCTGTGAATATCTAAAATATTTGGACTCTTTCAACAAGGGATCCCACTGCTAGGCATTGTGAGATTTAAAATTGGATATTAGATCATAAATCTCCCCTCTTTAACCTTTCCCTTAATTTATCTCCCAGACTAGTAAATGGAAGAAGCTTCTGGTTTTCTAGTTAGAGCTTTTATTGTGTGGTAGTTACCAGGTGATGTTGATTAGAGAGATAGGAAAGTAGAAATACAATACAAATCGTCTTAAGTCTATGCTTAGTCTATATTCCGTATAAAACTCACCAAAACCCAAGGCCACCTTTGGGGAGAGAGAGAGACTGTGTCAAGTGCGTGCTGCTGCTAACCCCAAGCCGGGCCGAGTCGAACTCCAGTCAGCATCTGTCTGTGCAGCGCAGTCAGGAGACCAGCAGAGCAGGAAAAAGACCCCACTTCTGTTCTCTCCTTGCCTTTTAAGCTTGCACCCCGGAAGTTGAGTGTGTAGCAGGCAGTCTGGCATGCGTAGCTCATGCCATTGGTCTCCTCCCCAAAAGGGTGGTCCTTCAAAAACTGGCATCTTTCAGTTATCCTAACCGACTGTTAAAAAACTTTAATTTTTTTTTTTTACCACAGCATCTACCCTCCAAGTGGCCAAAGAATGAAAGCAAGGATCAATATTTTCCAAATATTCACTAAAGCATTTTTGTGGTAGTGAAAATGGTAAAGCAAAAGGGATATTTCTCAATTGGGGAATGGCTACATGAGTTATCCTCTATTAATATAAAGCATCATCATCCAAGTGGACTCAGGTCTTACCTCTGACCCATTCTGCTATGTGACCCTCTGCAAGGCACCTGACCACTCAGTGCTGCAGGCCAATCTCCAAAACGTTGAATGACAGAGAAGGTGCTAATTTCTTTGTAGAAGGAACTTCCTCTCATGGGAGTTTACTATTTCAATAAAACCCAGAGTCCCAAAGAATATGGGAGTTCAGAGAAACATGCACATTCATCTGAAATAATGAGTAAAGTAAGCAGAATTAGGACAATGCACACAATGACTATAACAACGTAAATTATGATATCACTGTAGCTTTATTCCAGAGAGCGATCGATGAAGAACACTCATTTCCTTTTGGTAGGGAGGTGGGGGACTATGGGAGTGGAATGTGGCACACACCTTCAAATACAGTTCTTTATTGGTTAGTGTGACTTAAATGGTTTTCTGTGTATCTAGGGACAAGTTAACTGAGAGCAGGGATCATTTGAGTCAAAGGTCATGGTGTAAGGAATTACAGATATCAAAACTATTTTGAGAAATGGAAACATTTTTTAAAATCCCATCTCTAAGAAAAAAAGAATAAAGTTCACAAGAAACATCAGGTATTAACAATGACCAGTGTTAATACAAAATTTTAAAGTTTACAAAATCTCTTGCCCATATATTCTCCTGTAAACCTCACAAAAAATCCTGGAGAGGAGTTGTTATTATCTTTGTTTTGCAACTGAGTCTGAGGAAAGTGAAGTGATGCCTAGGTTTATGGAGGTGGACATG